>NC_049994.1:5373659-5480374 GCF_000003815.2 Branchiostoma floridae | reverse complement strand
ATCACTGTTACCTACGTAACTGTTGTCATCTTCTATGTCATGATAAGGAATGTCAACTGTCCTGAGCAAGCTAAGCTGGAAAAGTGAGAGGTTGTCCGGATTTAGCATGTCTGTCCGGAATTATAGTGTCGCCTGTTATATCCATGTGATTAACAGTCTTGCGTCTGGACCCAGATGTAGAAGTAGTTTAAATTTTGGCTGTTGCCACTCGCCTAACACACTTGCTATGTGGCAGAGACTGCCATTATCATATAGGTCTGTTTAGTCATAGTCTAAGCTGTAGGGCTGATATCAAATTTGGATTTTACCATGGTTGGTATTGAGGGAAGGAGGTCATTTATAGAACATGCTTGCTACTAGAAAAGGATTGCAGTCCTTAGGATAGGATTTCATGTGTGGAAAAAAAGTAGATTTCACAATACTCTTGTCTTTTCTTTCATGGCCAGTGGAAGAAAAGCTATTTTGATTATTTTTCTAAGAAACAACTTAACAGAACTGGACCAGGTAAAAATGGCTAGTACCTAACTTTGATTGGAGAGGTAAAATGCGTTGTTTTTTAAATACTCTCCAAGCAGAGGTTAGGCTTCGGCTGTTTTTTGACATTTTTTGAAGGGTTTCTATCGGAAAACAGTACAAAATAGAAAGCCCAATAAAAGCGCAAAGAAACAACAGCGTAAAAAAACAGCCGAAGCCTAACCTCTGCTTGGAGAGTATAAAAGGCAAGGGGAGTACTTGTACCTTTTTATTCAGCTGTTTACAAAAAGCCAGGGCTGCCCAACTAGCCGTAGGCTATTGCTAAGGGCTAACCCTGTACATGTTCGCACATGTTTACACACGACGGGTTATGCCGCCCCTTACGGGGTGACACACCCGTCCGGGTGAATGATGTTAATGACCATTTGGCTGATACGGGACAGAGGCTCGCCAGGCCTCCATCCGGGTGATTTGAAGTACCTTTTGCGCATGAATTCTTCCATTTCCTCCCCAGAACATAGGCTTCAGTGTGACCTACAAGGAGAGTGAGGCCCATGAAGACAGCCAGGTGCTGATCCCCATGTGTAAGTGTAACTCCCACAGGCAGGCTGTACAGGGGGAGCTCATCGCCAAGAGAGCCGGGGTCTACACTCTGATGTTTGACAACTCCTACTCCAGGTATGTTAACAGTCATCTAGGGCACCGGTACAAAACGTATTGGACCGGTCCAGAAAAGCCGGACCTGAAAAAATTAGGTGGACCGGATGTTGGACCGATTGGTAAATCAACAGATTATTTTATCAGTTATTCACACATTTTGGTGCTTGCTGGTAGAAGAAAATAACAAGTTAGAGTGAAGAAGAGTAGAGTTTATAGTAATTCCTACCATGTTTTACAGTCAATCGTACAGGTGCAGTTAGCGTTGTAGGATTTTGAAACACCAGTGTAAGTCCAATACTCTGCTGAACAGATTTCTTTGTAGTGAAATGGACCATTGATATGAGTCATACTGAATCAGGTCCAGGTTCAGGTCAGGACCTGGACCTAATCCTTTGGACCTGAACTGGACCTGGACCTGAATTTTCTGTACCGGTACCCAGCCCTACAGTCATCCATCAGTTTGAATAAATGTAAGCTTATTCCTACCTCCAATGCAAAAAGACCTCAAACCTTTAGAATATTGGCAGTCACTTCCACTTTGAGCTTGTTTAATATGCCATTACAAAATAAGACTAATAGAGTAATGTCAATAAAGTACTGTAAAACCTGCTGAAAAAAGACCACTCAGGGCACTGAGAATATCTTTTCTCTATATATGGACAGATTTTCACTATGCATAGAATTCCTAATGCTTGCATCATTGGGGGAAATTATCTAAGGGACCATGCACCAAGAAGAGGTCACATTGGCAAGGTAGTCCTTATGTACAGGTGGTCCTTATGTACCAGTGGTCCAGGGCTCTAGCCAGCGTCCGTTTTTCTGTCAATTGACGGAAATTTGCTGCGTCTGACGGAAAAATTTTAAAACCAATCCGTCAACTTTGACAGACAAAAATCCTTGGTTGAAGTTACAGGCAGCTTGGGGACGCTGTCCACGGCCGTAAAAGCCACACACTGTTTGTTTTGCTATTGTTATGATTGTTGATAATGTGTGTCGGTGCCCTTTCGCATACGATAATCTCATTAAAAACCAGTTTTTCAAGATCTCAGTTCGGTCTCTCTAACTCCTGGAATAGTGTTTTCGCGGTTTTCGCGACAATGGGAATTGGCTGACGGAAAAAAAACTTCGAGCTGGCTAGAGCCCTGCGGTGGTCACTTGTATAGGTTTGACTGTGCAGTTATCAACTCAGACACTTTGAACTGTTGTAATGCTAACCTGAGAATAGTAATAGACATACTTGAATTTACTTCAATATTTTTCTTTGTTAATACTTCCAGGTTCACATCCAAGAAGCTAACATACAAGCTGCAAGTGAAGAGACCAGTGACAGAGGCCAGCAGCTAATTGTTTCAATGGCAACAGCCAATCATTGACCTTCACAAGTTGTCAATCAGGCATGCCAGCAGGGTGTTGCTTAGCGACAGCCATTCAGCAACCATGATGAGGAGACCAATGATATGGTCTAATCAGACTGTTAAAAGTAGTATATCTTATGTGTAATTAGAAGTAGATAGTAAATATCTAGAACGTAGTATTTTATGCCAAGAAACGGTTTTACCCTAAGTTTGTATAAAATGCTTGCAAATATTTAACAAGCACAATGTAAGTATTGTGCTATAAGCTTGATATTGAATAACCATATGATGTTGAACGGAAAATGTGTGCTTGAAATCTTGACAGTGAAATTAAAGTATAGTACATGCATGTAGTTAGTGTTTTTAGTCATTGTCAAAACTGTTGCACAGAAATGATATACTTTGTGATGTTCCAAAGAATATTCTCAGTGTGAATTGTGCTAAAGAGAAGAATGTATTTTCAGGATTCGAGTCAAGGGATACCGGTAATGCAAGCAAAATGCAATTATGCAATAAAGGAATACTATTTTGTTAAAGATTTTGTAATTTAGGTTTAGATGGTTTAAAAGATAAAAAGCTTCACCAGCAATGGCTATCACTAAAAGACATTGTAATATAGCAAAATTTGCCTTGGAACAACCATACAATATTGACTCATACCATGGCCTCTACTTTTTGCTTTTAAGTGCATGCATCCTTAATAAATTATTGAATAGGTAGGCAACATTGCCTTTTCTCTTCCTGATAATCTTTTAGAAACATCCAGTACTGTATATAGGGACCAAAAAGCCTTGCCATTTATATACAACTGAAATAAATGCATTTTTTTGCCTACATTGAGAGTACAAAAAATGTAGGTTTCATAGACCTGCATGATGTAGGTATTGCTGTCTGAATTGTTTGTAGTATTAGGTTTATCATTGTCATTATAGATACTGCCCAGTTTATACAACAATACATGTATTCACTGCGACAGTTAATGAGTTAAGAATGTACATACACCACTATAACAAGTGATAGCGCCAAGACGTGGTCTTTTCTTGGTATTTCTGAAAAAAGATGCATGTAAGTATTTGAAATTTGTAGCTTTAGCTTTAGGAGAAGTTGGAGGACAATGATGCAAAGACTGATATGTGGCAAGAATGAGTGACTGAGTGAGTGAGAACTTTAGGGTATAGGGTGTTTACAGATAATGAATTGTTGCACAGGAGTATATTACCATGGCAAATTATCTCCCTTGTACAGATATAATAGAATGATTATACAATGAATTCTTGTGCAGATGCAATAAGTCAATGATTGCTTTTTGACAAAAATGACAACAAACAGAAAACATGTGACAGGCAATATGGGGTCAACATGCTGTTTAGTTATTACAGAAATGTGGGAATTTTAAACTTCATATAATTTTCCTTTCTTGGTTAAGAGTGCCAAGTAAAATATGAATGAGTACAGATGTTTTTGTGTCCTTCTTTACTGTTGTTATAATTAATATGCCAAAGTAGAGATATTTGACTAGTACATGTACATTTGTATTTCCATCACTAAATTGGGCAGTCAAACATGTCATACTGTAACAGTGAAACCTGGCCAAGCAACCACCTGCAGTCACAAGCCATGTTCCAACATCCTGTCCAAGTTTACATACTTATTAGTTGAGAACCCATGCTAGCCAATCGTCGTACCCTACCTGCAGGGTTAGACAAGTTTTCAAAAATTCTTGTCCTATCGGGCAAGTACATCAAAAATTTACTTGCCCGAACCAAAATTTCACTTGCCCGAAATTTAAAGTACATTTTTCTATGTGTTTTCACTTTCATAAATTTTCATTTTTGTTAAGATCACGTCTAGTGAAGTAATAGACGTTTAACGAGGACAGCAACAACACAATCAATGTCTCTACTGGCTTAAAAATGACATGGTCAATATAGGCAGGCATTTAGCCCCATGTGCTGTCACACTCAGTGGTAATTTGAACGGGTCACATCTGGAAAATCTTACTTGCCCGTCGTGCAAGTGGGGAAGCACTTCTGCTTGCCCTAACAGCACTTTTACTTGTCCTGGACAATCGGGCTAATGGACTTGTTTATCCCTGCCTGTAACCCCTTTTTTTTGCAATCCCCTGCCATGGTGTCATTTACACACATGTCAGCAACCAAATTGACACCTAGTTCACTAAGCAACCATTTTTAGTTTAGCATTTCTGTGATACCATGAAATGGAGTTATTGAAACCAATGGCAAATAATTCCAGTTAATCATGTACCTGAATCATACGCCTAACCAACTTATCCGAACTTAATTTTTGATTTTGGTCCAATAAGATAATGTCAAACGGAAACTAAGGTATATTTTCCTTTGAAATCCACTCAAAAGTGCAGGAAATGCCATTTCAGAAGGTTTAATTTTAAATCTTGCACCCTCTAGGAACTCGCGCCTTGCTGGTCCCTCAGATAATAAAAAGACCCCCCCCCCCCCCAACAAAATCCTGGATACGGGCATGTGAACCAACCACTTGGTCTCATGATCAGCAACCACTTTAAACGTTATTTGGAAAGCCCTAAGGAAATTGGAGACTTCATTGCTTAGTTCTTTTCAAGAAAATTTCGAAATTTTTTGTGCTTTGTAAATTTTAACAAGCAAGCAATGTGACAGAAATTGGTATCTCCTATGGGGTCTTTCGTCAGGATGTACACCGCACGGCATGCACAGTAGGTGTTATTTTGTCAAGTTCCAAGATTCAGCTAGCCCCTAGCAACACTGGTGTTCAGACATTGCTTTGTTTTCCTGAAATAACCGCATGGGATATTCAAGTTTCAACTTCGTTTGTCCTTTCGTAGCGTGCTTACTTCACATACAGCTTACTGTGATAATGCGTTTCTGACAAACAACGTGTTGAAAAAGGCGGGTGGCTAGATTTTGAAACGGCATGTCTTGTACATTTGCATTTGACTGGAGTCTTCAACTGTATTTGTCACTTTGGAGTCTTCGACTCTATTTGCCTCTTTGTTTTAAATAATCAAGGAAGCAATCAGTCATTTTTGTCTCATTTTTAATTTATTCATTGACCTACGGAACATCACGTACAGGTAACTTACCTTTGTTGTGAATTGTTGATAATAGGCAGGCTTGGCATTTTTCGAGTTCCTCACATGCATGTGACAGACTAAAGAACCTTTGTAGATAAATTGCTGCAACTGCAACTGAATTTCTGTTAGTAGTTATGATGGTCTGCATTAGTAGCGTAGGTGTAGCAGGTGCAGTTATGGTAAGTGCAATTTTTCAAACATAAAAAAGTTCATAGCTCAGTCATATGAAATTCTTGTTTTTTTTTCAGACACACCTATAAACAAAAAGTATAATTGATATTTCACAATCAAGCGCGAAAATGTCCATATGTTTTTCTATCTCTAGAAGCGCAGTTCAGATTTATCTTGATATTATTTTGAAAGTCATTGCAGCTATTCGCAAGTCCAAAAGAAACTTGGGGACATCTTTTTTTGTGAAAAATGCTATTTTTGGCTCAGGCGAGCAAATTAGCATTTTTCGACAAGCAAGGTGAATGTTGATGTCGGGGAACCGTCCCGCATGCAATGAAGTTGGTTCTGGGGAAATCGGACATTTTTTTTCGCAAGAACTGTATTTTTTTGCGAAAATTTTTTTTGGCTCAGGCGATTAAATTAACATTTTTCGACAAGCGAGGTGCATGTCTGATGTCGGGGGGCCGTATTAGTACTTACATATCCCCTTCGTCTCTGGAGAGACATTATTCCGCTGTGGGCAAAAAAATCCAATGCAAGCCTGCAAGAGTCTTGGCATTTTAGACACCATTGGATCTAGAACCACAAAACACTTTTTGAATGATGGCATTCTCCATTGAAATATTTTAATCAGGTTGCATGGCACCAACAGCTGTTTTGTGTACCCAGTTTCAAGAGTTACAAGCCACCTTGACGTATTGATATTGCAATTTTTCCCGAGTAGACATTATACGTTATCATAAATGTGTTGTGATTGTATGATGTTCTTGATTTATGCACGTTCACGTACGTGTTGGACACATCGGGTTGCAATTTTGAAATTGACGTTTGAAGTGAAGCGTTGGCCAGCATTGTGTTCGGTGCCTTTAGCTGTTGCCACTTACTTTCAGATCAGTCATTTTTCAACTCATACTTGTTTAATTGTAAAATTGACCTAACGATCTTAGCTTTGTTGTGTATTGTTGAAAAGGTAACTTAAACTTATCATTGTCCAAGTTTCTTACGTGACAGTTTATATTGTGAATCATAAACTGTTGTTTGCAGGTGTATAGCGTCCTCAGGCTCTATATAGTAAAATAGGCATGTGGCCTAAAGAGTAGGTCTTCATTTGAAATTTATTTATTTGATGCTTTATTTTGATCATTCATGCATTTGTTCATCACATAAAGCAACTGATAGCAAGGTAAGAGCCAATATAGCTAACAGGAAACAAAGGACATAAAGGCCATAGGTATGCAAGGTAACATTTCCTCAAATAGCTTGATAATATATAGAAACGGCTAGTCGCTTTAGACAATATCTGTTGTCTTTCTACAGGGACATGACAAACATCTGGTTTTACCGCCTCATAAACCCAAAGTCTGAATTGATATGTTGATGAAGTGAAGATAACTTTCATATGATTCAATAGGTTGTATCCTGTGATGGCATATGCTATAAAGGTTATGTTGTCTTGAGAGTTGTCTAGCATGCAGTAACGAAGTGCATAGCTCATTTGAAATCCTTGTTCAACTCTAACTAAAATATTTTAACTTGTATTACTAACTATTAGTTATCGAAAATTTCGAAATTTTGCTATTGGGTGCAAGAAAATATCGAAATTTTTCTAGTAGGTACAGGAAAATTTCGAAAGTTTTCAAGAGAATTTCGAAATTTTCCCATAAAATTTTGAAATTTTCCTCCAAAATTTCAAAATTTTTTAAAATTTCGAAATTAATTTCGAAATTTTTAAGTTTTTAATGAAGCATGACGACTCTCACTGGGGGGTATTATGATGCATCATGTAACAAAGAACCTTCCCACAAAATATCTGACACATAGGTATAAAAGTTAAAGGTCGAGAAGCATTTGTCCAAAGTACTCTGCTAAATCCAATAATAATCTGCTGACTGTTTTTTGCTTATTCCCTTTAGTGGTAATTGAGACCAGACTTTACTATGTATTTTTTTTTTATTTCACTGAAGAAGAACGACGGATGTCGTTTGAAACGTCTGAATTAAATTTGATTTATCCAGAAGAAGAGATTCAACTTTCATCTATTCTTTACTATGTATTGTATTCATTATTGTGTTTCGAGCATTGCTACAGACCCAACACTGTGACAGAACAAGTCAACTTTATTTTGCAATGTGCTTCCAACAGTCTCCATTCTAACAATATCCTTACATGTACTTGTCATGGATGACTATGGACATGAGCAGCAAGTGAAGCATCCTATACTTACTTTACTGTAGGGAATGTACTGAAAATTGTGTCTATGATTTGAAAAGCAGCAAACTTTCATAGACATGTAGGAAACAAAATATCATGTAATAGCCTCTAACAATTATACAAATACAGATTCTGACTCTTTTTGGCAGGATGCTAACGGCATACAATAATTGTCTTTTACATTTTGATTTGATGTACACAAGTAGAAAGTACATACTACTAAGTAAAATACATGCATGACTATTAAACATAAGTCTTTTACTGCAGCAGTACTAACTATAAAATGGGTACATCAAAATTCTGAGTGGACCCAAATTTGCATCTTCTATTGTTGAACAATAAAATTTGAGAAGACTTTTTTGGAGAAGTGTACTTAATCTTTACCCCCAAAGGAAAATCTCATTGGTGAAATATTCGAGAAAAAATTCCAAATGGAATCAGGCATATTTTATCTACATTAAATACTGAAGTGGCTAATATATACTTCACATGTAACAACAAGTCTACAATACATTCAGTGGAATGTCCAAGTTTAGACATTGGGATATTTCAATTGCAAGGACTACACAGAAACCATTTGAACCACAACACATGGCAGTTAGATAACAGACTGCCATTGCAAGGGGGCAAGAACAATAAATGAGAGGGTTGAAAATAAGCTTGTTAAAAGATCAAACTGCACATGTGCAGGGAGATGCATTGTGGGAAACATGTCAAAGTTGAACGGTTCTGTCAGAATTGCAGATTCTGCTCGTAATGTTTGAGATTGCGATTGGATTCCGTCAGCAGAAATCAAGATCAGATCTCTACCAGTACAGTCAGCTAACCTTTGACATATTACCCAAAATGCATCTTGCTGTGCATGAGCAGTTTAATCTATGATTTGGGCTATCCAGGCTTTCTTCACTGATCTTGAACATATACTGCCTCTTCCGTATGGGCAAGGTGTTGGCAGAACAGTTCACTTACTGCATGTTATTACATTTGGAAGCCAATAACAGAATGAATGTGTCATCTTGTACACTTTCAATAACCTTTCTAAATCATTAACTTGGAACCCAATCATGTGTTTTAGTATCACAATGTGCATTTGTAGCGTCAACTTGTATATACTTATTCTTAATACTCTACATTTAACAAAGCTATGCAATCTTTCAAAAAAGTTCTTGAAAAAATTGTTCCACATGCATGTACACTAAGGATTCTTAATATTATCTCAATACATTTAAGCCACTGACAATATTATGTCTTAAACTTTTCTTAATATCTATTACTCGATAAGGCTGCCTTTAAACCAGGGCACATTAAGTTTACATAAGGCCACACCAATTTAATTTCTTGGTTCACGGATTTTTTCATAAAAAATATGGAGCGAGAGGGCGAAATAAAAATAAAAATGAAAATTGTAAAATAGTTGGGGTAAAGGTAACAACTAATCCAAAACATAAAGAAAAAAAGTTTTCAGCTTGAAAAAAGTACAAAACACTATTATCGTACAGTAACAGCACCTGTACCCACACTTTAAGGAGCTTATAATATACCTTGATGATACCTTGATGATACCTTGATGATGTCTAGGTGAAGTAGGCTGCGCCTGTGTAGTCACCCTCCTGACGATCGTGGTATCTCTTCTTACTCCAACATAAGTCCAACCTCGTTTTAAACGCGTTAACCGACTCTGCCTCTACGACCTCAGCCGGCAGCGAGTTCCAATTTTGTACTACTCGAACCGCAAACGACTGGCGACGTACCAAGGACTTTGCCAGTGGCACCGTAAGTTTGAAGCGATGCCCTCTAGTTGACTGATGTTGACTCTCGGTGAAGAAACTCTGTGCACTAACCCTCTCCCTTCCCGTGAGGAACTTAAAGACTTGTATCATATCCCCTCTGGCTCTTCTATAGTGGAGTGATGGTAGCTTCAAACTCTCCAGCCTAACACTATACGGAAAGGACTTGAGTGTTGGGACCAGCCTTGTTGCTCTACGTTGTACTTTTTCCACAGTGTTCTGGTCGACTTTGAAATGCGGCCCCCAAACAGCGTTCGCATACTCTAAATGGGGGCGAACCATCGATTTGTAGAGGAGGGGCACTGTTACTTCATCCAAGTTACTGAAGGTTCTTTTTACCAAGCCTAATATTTGGTTTGCCTTTTGCGCTGAGACTGTGGTGTTAACGTGGAACTTTAACTGCTCGTCGACAGACACCCCGAGGTCTTTCTCGACTTTGGTTTCTTCCAGAATTAGCCCACCCAGTCTGTACTCTGCTCTTTGGTTGCCTCTTCCCAAGTGGAGTACTTTGCATTTCCCAGCGTTGAAGGGGAGTTGCCACACCTCCGACCACTTTTCCACAGCTTGGAGGTCACGCTGAAGCGCTTCCTGATCCTCCTTGCATAGGATCGGTCTGTAGATTTTGCTATCGTCAGCAAAGATCTTCACTGCACTGGTCACAACCTCCGGCAGGTCGTTTATAAAAACAACAAATAACGTAGGACCCAGAACACTTCCCTGCGGGATTCCACTCTTGACGTTACGCCAGGAGGAGTGCGCTCCATTGATAACTACTTTCTGCCTCCTGTTGCTGAGAAAGTCCTGTATCCACTTAAGTGTATGGCCCCTTATCCCATATGAGTGCAGCTTGACGAGTAACCTCTTGTGGGGAACTGAATCAAAAGCTTTTTTGAAGTCTAAGTAGATGCTGTCCACTGGTTCCCCCCTCTCTAGACACTGTGACCAATCGTTCATGACTACCAGTAGCTGAGTGGTACAAGATCTTTTGGGTACGAACCCATGTTGAGCGTCTGTAAATAACTCGTTTGCCATAAGATGGTCGACGAGTACATCTCTAATGATGGACTCAAGTGTCTTGACAACCACGGAGGTTAAGCTTACAGGTCTGTAGTTTCCTGGGTCTTGTCTGCTACCCTTCTTGTGGATCGGAGTTATATGTGCTGTCTTCCAGTCGGCTGGTACGCATCCCGCCTCCAGCGACTTCTTGAGAATAACTGATACTGGGTACGACAGCTCACTTGCGAGCTCCTTCAGAAGTCTTGAGTGAAGACCGTCTGGTCCAGCTGACTTTGTTGGGTTGAGTTCTGATAACTTCCTTTCTACAGTTTCCCTACTTATCTCGAAATTGTCAAGAACTGAAGTCACTGTTTTGGCGTTAGCTCTGGGTATGCTAGATGTATTCTCGTCCGTGAATACACTAGCAAAGAAGTTGTTTAGGACCTCCGCTTTGTCTAAGTCTGTCAGTGCCATTGAACCATCTGGTTTGACCAGACTACCTATTTTGGGCCTTGTACTGAGACGGGACTTCGTGTACCTCCAGAAGTTTTTGGGATTGTCCTTAAGATCCCTCACCAGCCTGTGCTCGTATTCACTGCACAGCTGTCGTGTTAGACTTCTAAGTGAGTTTCTTACTGCTGCATACCTTCTGAAGTCTGCAAGACTACCAGAGCTTTTCCATTTTGACCACATCTTCCTTTTCTTGTTTTTTACTTCCATTGCTTGCTTGTTCAAGTAAAGCTTATTAGGTCTTTGGACTCCTCTAGTCAATGGGATACACTCATCCACCACCTTATTGAGTAGTTCGCAGAACCTTGTCCATGCCTGAGAGACCTCCATGTGACTTATCTCAGTATCCCAGTCAATATCCCAGTTCAATATTGCGCATGCGTGAAGAGAGAGAGGACGTGTCTCGACTTGCTCTCGCAAACCAACCTGACTTATGCGATTTTAAACGATTGATATTTTAACTGTAGTCTGTTTTAGGTAGACTTTCAGTAATTAGAAGTCCTAGGTTCTCTTTTTACGATACTCCGGGAAGTTTTTTCGAAAAATTAGGCGGTCTGTGACCCTTTCTTTCGTACCACGAGGTGACTCGGGCGGCGCCATATTGTTTTTCGTCAAGTTTCCCCTGGCAGGAAGCGCCAGCAGGATTTTCCTCGGATGTTTTAGGGCTCAAATGTTTTAGCAGAAAGGATTTTGATAGTGTGAGGTTACCGAGTAACTTTCAGTGAGTTTTTAGCTTAGTTTTTAGCTTGTTTCTGCGGCTAGCCGGGCGGAAATGTCGGCGGGGCGCTGAGCGCCTTTTCCCTTGAGTTTTGGTCGCGCCACTTACTAGTTCCCTTTCTTGGATAAAGTTTCCTCTGGCAGGAAAAGCCATTAGGACAAGTCCCCAGATAAGTAGGACGACCCGACTGGAGTAGGAAACAGGATGCCGATAACGACCAGGCAGGGAAGCCGGGCACAGTGCAATACAGGGCCGGGGAAGGAAAACCAACAACACGCAGAGCAGCAAAGGGGAAATGGAGCAACAGAAACACACATGGATAAACAAAATCCTGACGCAAGGAAAGGGCACAAAGTCAAACCACCCAGGGCAGGTGAGAAACAAAGCAAGCAAAGGGTCCAAGTGACCAGAAGAAGGCAAGGTAAGCAGGATTCCATATGCGACGTACACAAGGAAAGAACACAGGCGGTAACCGCCAGCGAAAACTGTGACAGTTGTTATTGTGGGAGCGAACACGACGAGGGAGGGCAATGGATTTATTGTGATAGTTGTACTACATGGTGGCATAACTCATGTGCAAAGCTGGCAGACAAAACTTGTACTTTTCTTGTTGAAAATGACCTTGACTACATATGTGCAGCATGTATTCTGAATGGAGTTAACACAGACAAAGTCACAAGGACCAAACCAGTGTCAATCATTTTGAAATCTGTAACTGCATCTTTGAAGGAAGTAACTAAGAAGTTGGACGGTTTATTGGGAAGGAACTGTAATGTAGCTACAACCGAAGTGGGCTTGAACCCTGTGTCTGCAAGGGCGACTTCAGAACCAGTGGGGGAGGAACTTTTTGGTATTGTAGACAACCTTTCAACCAGGGGAAGGGAGTTGACAACAGCAACGACAGATGTTGAGAGCGGTGAAGTAAATCTCCCAGTTGGTAATATAAAGGCCAATTTGCTACACCAGAAAGTTGGTGAATGGTTTCAATAATGGTGAAAATTTGCTGAGTGGTAATTTTTATTTTTATTTTTTTTTCCAAAAAATAGGAGCGAGCGAATCCGAGAACCAAGAAATTAAATTGGTGTGGCCTAATATTCCTTTAATATCAGACTACTATGCATTCACTACAATGCCACAACGTTCTGTGAGCTTGTAAATATCTACTTATGTCCACTTTCCTTGATAAATGTACAACAGATTCATAATAAAAATCTACTATGACTACCCTAATTGTCAAAAATAAGTTCCACCATGCTGTATAGGTGAGTGATGCTCATTTTTCCGGTGCTCCGCTGATTTGTTACAACTTCTTCTCAAGGCACAGCCTTGTTAGTCATCAGACTCGTACCTGGAAACAACATAGGACAGTTTTGTGGTCATTATTAGGATATACCTATAGCTCAACTGGTAACAGCCTCACAGTTGAGCTCCTGGTTCCAATTACTAATAGTTGGTAACTGTGAGACCCCAAGCCTGAGAAGGGCATCTCGGTTGGGACTGCACAGGCCTTTATTAGGAAGGGACATACAATGGGGGTCCTGTGTTTGAGGCAGTGCCTTAATGAGCATTGCATATAAAGCAATTGCTCCCTGCAAAAATATACTCTGCTACTGAAACAGCAAGGAAACTTGCTAACCTATGTGCCACTGGGCACTGCAGGGGCAGTGTACAAAATATTTTTCTGAGCCAGGTTGCACAGTGTGCAACCTGGGGCAAAAACTAGGTTGCACAACTGAATTTCAAGTTGCACCACCTACAATTCACTAATTTCTGAAAAAAAAAAAGGTAGTACCATACAATACATACATGTTTGGCTGATATGAAACAGAGCTGCCTCAGTCCATTTATTTCTTCCAAGTAAATTGACAACAAAATCGAGTTCTGGGGCTCAAAATCTAAGTTGCACCCTGTGCAACCTGAGTTTAGAAGTAAGTTGCACCAAGGAAAAAGTGGTTACAATGTGCAAGTGGGTATTTTGCACGCTGAGGGGTCTGAACAAACAAAAGATTGGGATATTCTGGTGAAGGTGGCAAAGAAGTTTAGAAATGAGGAAAGAGGTTGCGATACCATGGGGGCAAATTATTCATTATTGACTGTCGAACAAATGGTTCATAAAAAGAAATCACTTCTAAGTGGAGAATTTTTGAGTGTACAGTTTATCTGCTACTATTCAATGGAAGAATGGAGTGTAGAAATAAGATACAAAAAGAACACCCATCCAAATGCAATGAACTTTTTCAAAACAGTCAGTCATAACCCCAAATAGTTCACCTTAAGGTGGTACCTCACTGCACTTGGGACACCGGTGTGACACTGCGGGGTTCATTCACTGCAGTACTGTTTTGTCATTTTTACCAATCTACAAGTACACAAAATGTAAGAAAATTTGTTCTTTATCTCTGAGTGCCGCACCAGTGCCCCAAGTGCAGTGAGATACCACCTTAAAGTCCATGCAACATCTGGCAAACCCACACACCAATTCCACACGGAATGGTATCTCTTTCTACATATGTTGTTTGCTGATTGAAAATTGTGGCCATTCAGAAACAAATTGATTCGCATGGCGAATCAACCACCTGTGTTCAAAGGTGTGAAGGCAGCTACCAGGCCAAACTATTCATTTCCTAACTGCCACAATTTTTGAATTTAAAAAAATAACTGTCACACTTTCCCATGAAAAAAGGTTGGGTTTGCCTTTTTGTGGTTTTGGTGAACTAGGAAGACATTTGTTGGATCATGACAGATTAGAATCCATTAATTTGAAGAGGCTGGTTGAAGGAGTGAAGAAAGGATTCTTTTGATTTGCTTACTGCCTAAGACGTCTTCTGAGGTCCTTAATCTGGTCGTTCTTTTGAGTCAGCATCTTCTTCATGTTCTTGTAAGCACCCGTCTCCTGGAACTTCTTATCCAGCTCCTTAAGAGAGACACAAATAGAAAGGCATGTCAAGACGTTTGCAGAAACAGAGATAAAATGGCTTGTAAGTTTTTGAATGTGTGAAACTATGCTGTTAAGTTTTAGCAACTGATGTATTTTCTTAAATCATGTGGAGTGTTGTAGAGGGTTGTTATCCACCATGTCTTAAGGGTAAGGTATTGGAGGATGGAGTCATCTCACTCCTTCGGAACCACTGTTTCCAGCTGTGTCCCTCACCCAACGCTACTGGAAAGGGTTGCGGTCCTTAGGACAGGACGTTAAGCCATGCTCCACTGTTCCTTTGCTTGTTGGGAATTTAACCGGTTCAATGAACCTGTAAATACTGTACATAGCACCAGTCCGTCTGTCTCACAACCAGTGGAAGAATAGCTCTTCAGTGAGCTCAAACTGGATCGAGATCACTTTCTTTTCCTTTCCTTTCCTTTAGTGCTGAGGGTCATGGGAAACAACAAGATAGTAGAAAAAGAAAGAACAGTATCCCGACTCCCGGGATTCGAACCCGCGCCGAACATGGGCAGCCGCATCACAAATGAAATGCATAAACCATAACGCCTAACAGGCTCACCAGCCAATTTGCATGGCTGTTTGGTGCTTCTTGAACCCCCCACTGTTACATTACTCCCCCTTTTCTTTCCAAGATTTGTCCTCAAATCTCCGAGATCGATATCCCTGTGTGGCACATCTCTAGCCTGTTACTCACATTGTAGCACATGTTCTAGCCTGTTACTCACAGGGGTGGTGTGGGAACCAATGTAAAAAAGTAGTAGAAACAGAAAGAAACAACATGCCGACACTTGGTATCGAACCCGGGCCAACAGATTACAAATCCAACGTGCAAACCACAATGCCAAAAAGGCTAACCAGCCGATCGGCATGGCTGTTTGGCACTACTTGAACTCCCCACTGTTGCAAATGTACTAAGACCTCACCTTCTCAGCCAGCTCCAGGTGCTCCTGTACTTCTAACAGTTTGTGTTTTGTGCTGATCAAATCTCCCTCTAAACTCTTGGCTTCCATTGTCTTTGCATCAAGTCCCTACAGATGGGAGGTACAAAACATTAGGCACATTCTTTGTTGTTTAGTTTAATTCAAAAGTTAGTTAAAAAGCATCATTTTAATTATGGATCCATAACTCCAAAATGCTTTACCTGATCAACTTTATATTTTTATTGAGTACATACCAAAGGGTAATGAATACATGGAAAGCACCAATGGATCCCTTGGGACTAGTCCAATTATACTATGATTATGTACAGTTATAATCCTAACATTTCACATTACTATATATGACACATTTTACCATTATACATAATCATATATAACACATTTTACCATTATACATAATTCTATATAACACATTTCACCATGCTTAAACATAATTATATATAACCCATTTCACATTGTAGGATTTTAACAAAACATCTCACATATCAAAAGCAATCAATATTAAGACTACCTAGGAAGGGGATTGGCCCAAATAAATGTATTGTACATTGAATACTATTATTTCCTTCAATAATCTCCCTTCCTTCTCAGCCCACCTCACCTGTGACATCTCCATCTTGACCTTTGCCATTTGTGCTTCCAGGTCAGAAAAGTCTCCAGAGTTATCAGATTTTCTTGTCTTTGCCTGGCCAAGAGCATCCTATAAAGGACAAAAATACCATATATATGTGCTTTTCATTGACTTCAGGATTTGGCTTGCAACTTAAGCTCCAAACAAGAGTACTATTTCTTTTTCTACTATCTTTTTGCTGAGATCCTTCTTCACTTTAAAGTTGTGCACCTGCCCAACACACTTAAATGATGCACCCTCTCCCAAACTCGATCCTGTCCTTGGTACTGAATCAGCATTCATGTGTACACTGAACCAGTATTTCTGTGCATCTAATTTTTTAGGTTATGTGCATCAGAGCTCCTTATGCCCCAAATGATTTTTTAAGCCACGCATAACTTTCCAAAATACCAGAGGTATTCATCATTTCAAACTCATAACAAAGATTCAAAAGATAAACAATTTTTTTTTCAAAAGCCATGAACTAAATATTTGACAATGTATGTTCCGTATTCTTACCTGTGTTTCACTCAGCTCATTTTCCAGTCGTGATTTATCCTTCAGCACACCAGTGGCTCTTTCTTCCACCGACTTCATCCGTTCCCTCAACTTCTCATTCTCTTCTTTCAAACGTTCAATTTCCTGGACAAACAAGGGAGGCCGTCATTTCAGGGGATATTTGTTAAACTCATACTTGATATCACTCACAATCGCATGGCTTGAACTTAGCAACTTAGGAGAAACAAAGAAACTGGGAAGAAACTAACAAGAATGCTTTCCTTATAACTAACAACAATCACAACAGTTTTATACTTATTGTATAATCTTGTAAACAGGCAACAGTTTAACCTATAACCTGTAAACTTTGACCCTACCATATGTAGCAGTGCTGCTCCTCCTCCCTCATTCAGGGGTTGCAGCTTGGAAGCTTTGGAGTCAAAAGATGGCTTTGTGTTCTGGAAACAAAAACATAGATTGTTTCATTACTCTTATCTTATACATAACCAACATCTTATTTATTCGTTTGGCTGATGTTACAGTCATGACATTAATTTTGGCCAATAGCTTCAGTTCTGACTTCTCTACAGCAAAGGATTTTTTTTTTCAGAACAAAGACATGTAACGCTACTTTACCTTTATCTGTGGGGTAACCTTTATTTGTGATGTGCGGCGATGATGATGATGATTGTTGTATCAGACTGCAATATTCTAAAAAATTGGGGTAACCTATGTCCGTTGTTATATCAAACTACAATGTTGTTCAAAGTATTCCCATTCCAAACCAATGTGCATCAACTTGGTATCCTTAAACACAATGTTTTTAAAACAGCAGATATAGGTTACCCCACAGATAAAGGTGACCTAGCATTACAGGAGACATACCGCTGCCTTGCCAGCAAATTCCCTTTCCTCCAGCTCCATGATCTGCTCCAACAGTTCTCTGGAAGAAATACACAAAAAACAACATAAAGCAAGCCTCAAATGTTTTGATGTTATGGTGAGTTATAGGTCTAAAGGTTAGCAATCGTCCCTCTTAACCAAATGGTATGACTTTGATGTGTACATGTGTTAAATTGAGCAAATACAGCATACTTCAATCTATCCCCATCCCAATGCAAAAACATACTGTTTCATATCAACCTTTTGTAGAAATTGTTCCATCCCCAAAACATCATCCCATTCCAAAAAGACTGTTTTAAAGTCTCCCCCATACAAGAATGGACTCTTCTGGAACACCCCTATCTATCCAAAATGGACTGGTCAATATGACTTTAATTTGTGCATGCGTTATAAAATTATAACACCGGTGCAATGGCCTAGTGGGTAGAGTGTTCGCCTTGCATTCGGTAGGTCGTGAGTTCGATCCCCGGCCGAGTCATACCAAAGACTTTAAAAATGGTACATGCTTCTTTCTCTGCTTAGCACTCAGCATTCGGGAAAGAGTATGGAAGTTGAACACACACCACTACCAGTGGACTAGCCCCCTGCTGTAGTGATTGCGTTGTGTGGCCCAAGGGCTACTGAAACGGAGATGGGCGCCGCCCTATGCGCCATCAGGCGCGGGAAGGAACTTTGACTTTTTTGACTATATAATTATAGGCATCCCTGTTCCAAATTTCATGTCATTGGGTTTCAATACCAGGGCAGAGACCCCAAATACCATAAAAATGGATTCTGCGCAGAAATTGAAATGCTGTTTTATCTATACTTGTTTGAATACAGTCAAACCTGTATTGGCGGCCACCTTTGCATACCAGTCACCTGCCCATAGTGGCCACTTTTGTCGGTCCCTTGGATTCGTAATGATTAAGAAATAGGCTTAGCGGCCACCTGTCCAACGAGGCCACGGCCACACGATTTCCGGTCCCGCAGGTACAAAAACACTGCCGATTACGGCCACGCGGACCGCTGATCTATGTTTCGGCACGCGTTCGGCCATATACAGCGGCCGTATCGTCACCCTACGCCGGATTTAAAACCTCTTTGACTTATTTTCAAAACAAAACTTCATAAACTGGCGCTACCCATACCCGCTGACAAACGAGGTCATATAAGGTCAATAGACGACACCAATATTACGGAGGTAAATTGTGTTAAAGTTACGTTCTAATACACTATCGCTTAGGTTAATTTACATCACAAAAACTTTCTAAATAAATTGTTACAAAGACAAAATGATATCCTGTTCAAATCCACATGTATTGTCTCTGTTTCTGTTAGCAGGGTTGGCCTTTTGTAATAGCCACAGGCTAGTTGGGCAGCCCTGGCTGTGTATCCTGTATAGCCAAACCAATAAATAAATAAATAAAAATGATATGAACTTCAGACAATGGTGGATTCTATTCTTACATCTATTAAAAGATAAGTCTAAAATGACGAGACTTTTCTTGTGAGTACCACATTAGAATAATGGGCGAATCTGACGTGTGAACGCGAGCGGGAACACACGGACGGCGAAGTATCAAAGGATACAAGACGAAAGATAAAAAAAATATGACGATACCGGTCTCTTCAGACAATATCAACTGTAGAACATTTAAAACTTTTTATAGCTTTTGTTTTCTTAATACATATAGTGTAACAATCATTGCAGTACACGTATAGTACTGTATTATGTGTATAAAGATCAGTGGGTACTAGAACCATGTGTAACTTATTGCTTCGTGGTCAATTCATTAGCATATTCTCTATAGTGGCCACCTCTCTATAGTGGCCAATTTTGACCAGTCCCTTGAGTGGCCGCTATAGACAGGTTTGACTGTATATCAAACTTCATGTGTGCCAAGTTTGGTGCTTTCAGACAAATTTGCACAATTCTTAAGGTATGCAACTCTTACAGAACTAGGTGATATGCACCAGTTTTCCAACAATTCAATATAAAACAGAAAATGCCTCCGCCCCAGAGGCGTCGCCAAAAACGAAATGCCTGACCTGTTCTCCAGGTCGGATATGTCTGCCTGCAGCTTCAGGTGCCATTTCTCCGCCTGGCTGAACAGTTGCCATAGCAACAGCACGTTGGTGTGCGCAGTGTTGATGAGCTCCGACTCCACCTCGCTGCGGACTACTGTCTCTAACCCGTCCATCATTTGGACCACTTCATCCAACGTGAAGGTGTCATCTGTCAATCTGGAGAGAGAGAAGGGAGAGAGTTATAAACAAATAAAGGTTTTACATCACTGTGAACTACTGTCTCTAATCTGTCCATCATCTGAATCACTTCATCCAGCGTGAAGGTGTCATCTGTCAATCTGGAGAGAAGGAAGGAGGGACACATTTATCAACATGAAATAAATACAACATAGAATAAAGCAGAATGTCAGCAATTTTCAATCATAAACCTTCATTACTGTCTCTCACAGTCACAAGAGCTTGAATCTGAGACTCTATTGCTAAATATAAGATTTTACGTAATATCATAATAAAAGTTAAATAATTTTTAGTTAAAAGGTAAGAATATGTACATTACTAAATGTGGTATAATAGTGTGCAATTGTATATATATATATGTAACATAACGTAAAGTTAATATAAAGTGCACCAGTGCATCCAGTCAACAAACAGGTGCACAGTCCCAATTTTATGATCACGTCAGAATTTAAGTGCACAGTCCCAATTTTGTGTGCACAGGTATTTGGAGCGAGCCCTTAATTATTGCACAGACAGTTATCTTCTAATTTTAGACAGCATATCATTCATATTAAAAAATGTCAAATAAAATGGTCACTAACAAGTTTAACCTTCCATTTATAGCTAGACCATGATTACTACAGCCAGTAATAATATTAGACTGCTAAATCTATAAATTGTACGGGTTACAAATGGATTGTGTAGTTATTGCAAATACTCATTGCAAATGCAATTGCAATTCAACTTTCAAGGTCATAGAACAGAGAGAAAAGGACACAACACCAAAAGAGTGATAAGAATTGGCTTTGACAAACAGCTATTGCAGAAAATGCTGGGAAGGTACATAATGTAGGGCCTAGGAAAAAAAATGTTTTGTTTCCTGTTTCCCTTCCTACCCTAGAAAAACCTGCCGACCCTAGACTTTTTTCAACTGAAATTCAAGGGGTGGGCAGAGGAGTCAAATGGTTTACAGTTAGAATTTTTATTCAGCCTGCTTTCTTCTTGAAGTAAGAACAAAGCTTGTCCTATCTAATGAAGGACAAATGTATCTAGTATGCACAAAATTAAAGTTTGACATTGAAAGACAAGTGTCCTCATGCACTTCAGTTTACTTTGTTCAACTGTAATATTAGTTGTAATATGTCACACTAGAATTTTGGCCACCCTAAAAAAACTTAACGGGCATCTAGTGCGTCCAATTTTGTATTATTTTCAGAACAGTGCGTCCAATTGATGCCTGGACGCATGCCTGGCTAAAAGCCTGACCATAATTTTTTCAGGACTCAAAACAGGATTGTATACACAACATTTTTTCCTGGGCCTAGCCAGGTGCTATTGTCTCTATGCCTGTATCTTTGAATATTTAATGAGTAGGGAAGCAATTGTGTGCAATGTTATTGACCAAGTCAGCACAACTGAACATTGAATGTATAAAAAGCCATTTATTCTACTTGTTGATGACTGTGTCTTCAAGTATGAAACATTTATGTAGTGTATACAGTAAGATTTCTGTGTTGCTGTAAGTGTTGAAATTTACGCAGTGGTTTAATACCTTTTCATCACAGCCTTAAAAACACACCAAAAAATGTTTGCTCTATCTAAATGCTTGCACCGATACACTTGTTTCAACTGCTGACTTAAAACCACCACAAAAATGTAAATCCCAGCAAACTTTAAGGCATTTACAGTATTCCCTGTCTTGTAATTCATCTTACCTGCTGTCTTTAAGGTCTTCAAAGCACAAGTCCACGGACTTCAGACACTGGCTGCGCTTGTAGCGGGCAAAGCGCATGTAATTGACGACATTGCCCTGGTGGTGGTCATTCAGACCTAGTTCCGCCTAAAGGGGTAAAAAAAACATTTTAGCACTTAAGAATAACATGGTACTGTGTGGTTATGTTTTAAACTTAAAGAACTAAGAACATGCATCTATGAACCTGATTTTTTGTTTTTGATTGTCGCAAGTACTGACGATATCTTTCCCAGATGTACATGTACCAAGGACATGCAGTTAGTCCTGCAATGTAACAGTGTTAGTCAAGAAGAGTTTGCACATTTTCATGTTCATGCACAAGGAAGCTCCAGACGTAAGAAGAACTGAACCTTAAAACAACTACATTGTTTAAAAAATTTGAAAACAACAGCATCATATGCAGGATAAGTATTCTCACTATATCATTAGGACTTCAAAAAATTTTATAAATGCCAGACTGAAACTTTGAATACTATATAAAGAACTTTGCAAAACAGCAATGTTTAGTATAACAACCACCAACTCCTTGCTTCTTACAAATATATATAAAGGGGGGGGGGGGGGAGACTCAGAGTCTGACCCTGCAAACTGGCCAACTTGCAGCTGTAACATTTTGTTGCAAACAAGAGATTTGGCAAATGTTTTAGTAAACTTAAGGTATTTTTTCACTGGAGTTATGTCTAAGACTAAGAGAGTGTTAAAGAAAGTTCTGAAAGGCAAGAAGTATTCTTCTTTGCTTCTTAAGTTCAGTCTAAATTGTCTGGACCAGCCCTATTAAAATGAGCCACCAAGCATGCCCTTTTGGCTCTACTTTCTTAGCTGAAAACCAAGAGAGGAATCTGTTGTCCACTCACGAGACTCCCTGAAAACTGTCTTCTGTCCTGTGGGAGGAGTAATACATTCAGTACATGTGAAGAGGAAAGTGGAAAAGCAAAAGTACAAGACAGTATCACACTCAACAATAAGCCCTTTCATAGAGATCAGAACGCATGTGCGGTGACAGAAATTCTAGTTAACATGTCAAAGTTAAGGTAAAGCCCTCCAAAAAGAAAACAGTCCTTGCAATTGTCTTGACCATCGTTTTGATTTGCATAACAACATCCGGACTGTTTTTTTTTTGGGGGGGGGGCCTTTACCTTTGACATATTACGTAGAATTCCTGTCACCGCACATGCATTTTGATCTCTATGAAAGGGTTTATACTATAGCAAGAAACAAAGAAATTGTCTGAGGCCTTTGCCTGACTGAAGAATTACGAGGCACTTCTTGACTTAAGGACCCAAAATGAATTAAAGAACTAGGTATGGGTTTAACTGTTAATGTTCTTTTTCTAAAGACTGCACAATACCGAATGGACGAGGGACGCAGAAAAAACATCTGCTAACGTACCACAACATAGACCTTGTTTTGTCACATATCAAAACAACACATGAACAATAGAACAGTATTTTCAAAACCTGGCATCTTTGACATGATGTGTTTTTGTAATCACAAAGGCATTCTTTAAGAAGATTAATGCCTTCAGATATACATATGCACTTACTTACATTAGTACATTACTGTTACAATTAATATTTTAATATTGACATGACATAGACTTTAGTTGCATTTTGAGTGGCAGATTTCAAAAAGCTCAATCAATATCAAATGTTTTCATAAGAGGATGTCCAATGCTATATGTTCAAATGCGACAAAATACAAAAATATCCACAAACCACATTTCATTGGAATACATTTCCAAATAAAAGATAAGAATGAAGTTTCTGTGGAGAACTAATTTCGAGTGCAAAGCTATACTGCAGTTTGAACAAGGTCAAATAAAGATGGAAATGCTGTTTACATGACTACAGAATACCACATCCAAGAATGATATGATCTGTAATTAGTGGTAGCTGAATGAATAGACCATTTGAAATCTTTCAAATTTTGGTAGAAAAACCAACCACCAGACCTCTACTACTTAGTAGTTACTATGGCAACACAGGTAACTATGGTGACAGCAACAGGTGGTTGGCAACATGCTCAAAACTTGTGCCTTTGCCTTAATGTTAATGGCCAGGTATAGTTAGAAGGAACCATTCCGAATCTGCATTTTCAATGGCTCTTTCAGTAGAGTGGGGGGAGGGGCCGTACCTTACATACAAGTTTATATTGATATTGTAGATAGATACAGATAGATAGGTGAAAGTAAGGAACGTTTGATCTATCTAAGTTGGGGGAAGTTTGCAAGCGAATTTAGGGGATAACAGTGAATAACGCTGTATACTGGCTTAACAAGTTGTCCATAGGGCTGCAAAAATGCAATATTTGTTGAGAAATGCTCACCATATTGCTGGAAGTCTCCCTAAAACGCCCAGACGACACCAAAGTGCAGAATTGGAATATCAAAATGTGAGAAAATTCTACCGGGCGAACTGCGCCTGCGCTCCACTCATGGATCCCCGGATGAAGGGTTAAAGGTCATGTCATAAGATCTACGACTTTTCTTTAGAATTTGAGGGTTTGGTTTAAAAAAATACTATTTCAGCTAGATTGATATGCTCAAATCTGTCCATTAAATGCAATTTTACAACAAAATAGTTGATTTTGCTTCATTTCATCAACCCACGTGTGGAACAGGGCGAACCCCTTTTGGGTGATTCCAAAATTTGGCGCGAAAAGAAGCATGTCACAACTAACATGAATGATGTGCAAATTGTGAAACTTGAAAACTAAAAGAAGTTCAAAAACAATGTATTTTATATTATCAGTTATAAATAAAGAATATTGCAAATTTTTATATTGTTTTCTTTGAGTATATAAGGTTAAAAATGTCGGACACTCACCCCCACAAAATACTAAAAATGTAGTCATCGTTAACATCCGGGCACTTCTCACAACCTAGATCAACATGGCGGCAGCAGGTGAGAAATTTTCGTTCATTCCGTAGAATTTTCCTCAGTTTGTCCCCGAAATCTCCCAGTCCGATATCATTACTTAGCCAGGTAGATAAAGGAAGCTACATGGAGAAAATCTGGCCAGTTGTTTTTGTGGTATCCCCCTTTCTAAACCGATGACTTGTGAGAAGACTGACAGACTGAAATGGCGCTACCATATTGCCGCATGCAGATTTTCTCTCGCTCGCCGGCTGATCGCATTAAAAGCGAGGACTTTTATTGCGCAATACGCAGGATTAGTAATCAGTTTGGGCACATTTTCGTACATTCAATGTTGAGGATAAGGTTATTTTGCTACCTTTCTATTTGATTTTGTGCAAGAGCATTTTTAGCGATGGCGTTGAAAGATTTGTGTACAATGACACGCGTACACATGTGAAGAAATTATTAGTGCATGCGCAGATTTACATTACCTTACGATTAATGGTCAAATGTCGAATATGATATATAAATCTTCAATGTGAATTTCATGTGATAAAGGAAACTAATCTGTGATGACAAAAACATGCCAATCATAGTTCACATAATGATGATTTTTTAACAAATGTCATGAAAATTCAAGGGAATTGTGATATCAAAATACACTAAAGTCAAAAATTATTAGCCCTAATTCCGTTTCAAAGGTTGCTCCTTGAATTGATTTTTAAGTCTCTCAAGTCCACTGTGTGTAGTTTTTGGTTCATATGCCATGTTGTGAACCAAGGTCATTATCATATTCAGTTATTGTTGCATACATGATGATGATTATGTAGAAATGATGAACATGAAATATTAGTCAAATATTATTTGATATCAATGAAATGATAACAAAGTTACTGATGCAGATCAGATCACATGCCTTTTTATTGTCCAAGGTAATAGTCAACTGTGGTACATACTTGAAAATTTAATTACACTGGTTTTGTTTTATAGTAGAAAAGAAAAGGAGGTTGTGTTGTGTTTAAAATTACTGTTGAAGTAATTTTGTAGTACAGTACGTAGTAATAGTAATACATTGGAAATGCCTTCCTGATATTCCCAGTATCATGAATTCACAGTGAAAAGAAATAAAACCACCATGAAAATTTGAATATCAATATCATACTGTTGTTATAACTAGTAAAATGCGATGTATGTCGCAAAACAAGTATTGTGGGCGTGGCTCATAAGTACGGGATAGTCACCTCATCTAATAATGGGAAATAAAAGCAAACAGAAAATCTGCATTATCTAAGGTGTCTACTTGATTGAAACAAAGTTATCAAGGTTTGTTTCTGATTGCAAGTATAACTTGATGGCTTTGTAGAATTTTCTTATACAGTGAAGATAATAGTTGTCTTCAAGAAAGGAAATTTTGTCTTTTGACAATTGGGTAATTAGGAAATCAAGTGAGAACAATTGACAATAGCAGTGATGACGTCATGTACTAGTAGTAACGTCATTTTGACACAGCTCTCACTGTATGTTACTATGAATCTAGAAAGCTCAGATTTAATCTCATGGTAGGAAAAGAAATGGAGGGCAAAACCACCGCAAATTTTTTCGCCTTAACACTAACAGTAATTGAGTTGTACATACACTTAGTTGTCTGTACCATTTTGTCAGACACTGGTAATAATTTGGGACTGTGAAGTAATCCTTTGTTTCACGACAGTATGCATGTAGACTATTGACGTAGTACTGTTGTTTTCAATCCAAAGAAGATGGAGTCAGAAAATGAAATAAAGGCATTGAAAAAAATCTTGAAAGTTATGATACATAGTATCAAGCAAGTAGTTGCATTTTATACGATATTTCATCTCCATGAATATCAAAACCTATATGCTCCCAATAACTTGAGATGTTTGTGTTACCATACAAAAAACAAGGACACATGATTCTGTATGGTTCATGATCTACCAACAAGTGGTCTTTGCGCATCAATCCAATTTGACGGACAATAAATTTCTGGTATGAAGATATTATAAAGATTAGCATTTCTTTCTGTAGGAATGCTTTTATGTGTTGTAGATTTATCTCAAGGGGAACACAACATTTTGTGCAGGAATATGTTTTTTGACATTTAACGTTTTAGAAAATATTTGTGTTGTTCCCATTTGAATTCAGTGTGGAGATAGAGTACTGCTTTTTCCTCTGTTGTCCTAGATAAAATCTGTCATCAAAATGGCGAGTGTCATCTTAAATGGCAAGGGATGTCCTTTGAAAATTGTGTTGGTGACCTGAAAATCCCCTCAGACTCTGTCAGAGAATAGCCACTGCCTCAGTTGGCTGCAAAGTCCCAAACAGTAATTGATCAGTAGCAATTGTCTAAATTTCCGTCGTTCAATGTCAATTTGCCAAAATGCACTGAATGCACATTTAAAGAAAATATTCTCTGGGCCTGTTTGTCCTTAACATGGCCAGCTGAATACGTTGACTTAACTGTGACCTTGTAAAAATGAGGTTCGTTTGCTGCACACTGCCATTTAATGACTATTGGGTTAGTTGTTCTGAGATAACGTAGTCAGAATTGACATTTACTGCAAGCAGCAGATTCCTATCTTGTATTACTGTAAATGCATTTAAGTTCGCAGGGATTTAATTTCGCGGTAGCGGGAAAAATGACTTTTCGCGGTAACACCATCTACTGCAATCTAATACCTTAATAGAAAAATTTTCACGGTGGATTTAATTTCGCGGTAAAGTGGTCGACGCGAAAACCGCGAACATTAATCCACCGCGAACATTTCTGCATTTACAGTAGTTGCTTTCTGTTCCATACATGTAGATGAAACAGGATTGCAACCACAATATGCAAGCATGCGTTGTAAAGATTTTTTAACATTCAGTCTGCCAAGGTAGCCATTAAGTACCAAATTTGTGTTGGTTATGAGGTTAGGCTGCAGGAAAAAGGTTAGACATATCAAGAATAAGGTTTTTAGAATAAGTTTTTTTCATTTTCTAGGCAATTTTGGTGTTACTGTAATTGTTAAAGATTTTGCAGTAGTTTTACATTTGTAAGATTTTTAGAATGATTTAAGAGCTTTCCATTTTCTAGGCAATTTGGTGATGGTTGAAACATTGTGGTTTTACGTTCCACAAATTCTGCTAAAATATGGTTCTGTCAATTGCGTACCTCCGTGTTTTAACTAGAAGCGTTTCTCCCTACTCCAAAATCAAAACAGGACAAACTCAAATGTAGTTACTGTAACAGTATAATGCAAAAATATTAAGGCTGCTTTTGTACTTGGACATGAATCGCATTATGAAAAGCAATTGTACTAGATTGTATTATATCTTTGTTATCATCGCAGTAGATAAAAAGGAATTGGCAGGGTCCCATATTCCTTTTTAAGACATTGCTAAGAGCTTGGTTTCAATTCATTTATTCAAAACATGCAATGGTAATGCTATACTCCTTATGGAAACTAAACCCCAAAGAGCATTTATTTCAATGATGTCAAGTGAGCTTTATTTGTAATACATGCAATGTAGGTCCTAATAGTGTGACTGATCATCCTTCTTCTGTCATTTGTATCAAGGCCCAAATTAGCCTTCATAAATGTAGCATCAATGACAATGATTTAAATGCAGGACAAATGTTTAAATCCATAGAAAGAACTCAGATCAGGTTCAATGGGTAAACAAGTTTTTATGGAAAAACAGAAAATTAGTTGGAAAAGATAGTAAAGTGACGCACATACAGTACTATACATGTGTAACAGTTTACTTGTAATGTTTCTTCGAAATCAGTTATCTTACTTACATGTACATGGTAACAAGTTGACGTTGTTGCATCATCTTTTAAATCAGCTTTGTTGTCCAAAATGAGTTACCGTTTTTCACCATCTCTAGGCAAGAAGAAGAAGAAGGCAAAGGGACAGACAGTGAGTCTGAATGACTTCCTTGGAGACGCAGCCCCGACCAGCTATGTCATGGCACCCAAGTCTAATGACTGGGCTGATGAGACTGAGGGACTGGACTATGACAGTAAGTTTCCTTCAGGATTTGAGATATCATAAGAAAGAAAGCAGTAGAGATATGATAATGCAATATTACAGACTAGAAAGGATGGTGATGCATATGTTTAGTAAGTTTAAACATCGAGGTAGATAATGTTTGAAGACAGTTCATTATCTTAAAACTATGTAAATTACATCTACATGTGTAAATTAGTGATGTTTCAGTTTTTTTACATAAAGGCTGCCAAATGCTAATATAGTTTTTTTGACTTTTGACTACAATTGGATAAGATTTGGAGTTTACCCACTGACATTTAAAGTGACATCCATCGCTGTTCTTCAATATTATTATCATTGGACCAGCAGTGTCATTTCTGGTAACGCTGAAGAAGAGTGATGGATGTCACTCCAAACGCCCAAAAGTGATGGCTAAATGTTAGCCAGTTGTGGAGAAGGAATTGTTCATAAATGCGTTTGCCTATGTGTTTTGAAATGGCAGTGGAATAGCTGTACAAAAATAGCAAAATACATTGATTTGTCTGCAAAAAATTAAAGGAAAATAGGGAAAGTGCAGCATATTATCTTTAAACTGAAAAAATTAAAGTTCAAAGTGAGCAGTAGTCTCTAATACTAAAGATAACATTTCTACCTCCCCAGCCACCCCAACATGGTCTGACTCTGGGTTCTCCTCTGCGATTGACCGTGCGAAGCTCCCCACGGCCCCGCGGTCTGCACGGATGGCAGACTTCGACGCCTCCCGGATTCCCGACAAGCCGCCGTTCACCGCATTCCTCGGGAACCTCTCGTATGACGTGGATGAAGAAGCCATCGAGAGATTTTTCCGCGATATGAAGGTTTGCTATTATATTATCAGGGCTCGAAATACTTTTATCTGCATACCTGCACTGATGCAGGTAACATTGAAAATTACCTGCACCAGACAAATTTTACCTGCACCACTCTGAATTTAGAAAGTATGGATCATACTAAATTTGTTCAGAAACCAACCATTGCTATTTTTTTCTTTTATACTTCATAGTTGGTAACAGTCAATGCAGCTGATAACAATCCATATGCACCTACAATCATATGACATTGTATAAAACCCAGTACATGGACCAGTGCAGGTTAGGTGCAGGTAGACATCAGAAATACCTGCACAGCTCCAATTTTACCTGCACTAACCTGCATATGTAGGTGGTATTTCGAGCCCTGTATTATAGATATCCCTTATGATTTATATTGAACATAAGAGATATCAGTGTCACATTTAGATTATTTAAAAAGGTGGCCAAAATTGACAGAAAAAGAAAGAGAAAAAGATTGTGGAAAATAATTCAGAATTTTTGTTGTGCTCTTTCTAGCATTTTTTTCGGGTGCTCGCTTGCTTGAATGATTACATCTCAGTACCAACCGCGCTTGGTCTGAATTGACATTTATTTAACATGATGTCAACTGGTCTGGATGACAAGCAATGAAAAGAACATGCAACTCACATTTAGAAAACAAGAACCATTGGCAAGAGTTAGACTGATAAGAAAAGTGAAGGTAAATTGTATAATACTCTTCTACCAGAAAGTATTAACTTAGAAAAGGTAAAACCATTGTTTACAATTTTCATGATCTCTGTGTACTACAGTAGTGTATTTTTAACATGACATCGGTGTGCAGTCATTTGTGAAAGGCTTTCCATCAAGGACAGAAAACAAATACATCCTGTAAATGGTTATGATTTTGTTACCATATTTGTTATTCATAGTCTTTATTTTGCAGTTAATCACTACATCCTACATTTTGCAGTTATGACTACATTTCTGAGTCTGAACAGCTAAAGTCCTTTGCTGTGGTTTGAAATTAGAACATTAGCGTAATGATACAGTACTACTTCACATTGGATCCAGGTTCTGTTTGATGTTAATTTTTTAAACTTAAAGGCACCCAGGTGTATGTCTTATATTAGATTGCTGATCTCACTCCACTCTACATTTTAAAAACTTAAACTGATTTTTTCCCTTCCGTATTACAGCTAGTGACAGTGAGGTTACCTCGCGACGGTGGGGACAGCGGTCGGCTGAAGGGTTTCGGATACGCAGAGTTTGAGGACAAGGATTCACTTCTCAAAGCCATTAACATGAACAACGAGGTAAGCCCTGATTTTTACTTTGCCTTATTGTTGTCGTGCTCTACTGAGCATTTTTTTTTTTCGTTTCTCTTTGTTTTGCTTGAATGATTACATCTCAGTACCAACCGCGCTTGGTCTGAATTGACATTTATTAACATGATGTCAACTGGTCTGGATGACAAGCAATGGTAAGCACAAAAGCAAAGGTTTTCCATAACTTAGCCTGAACTTAATTTTTGGCAATAGCTGGTGTGGTGTACCTCAGTACCTAAAATTTGTGTGCACAGGAACAATTTTGGATGCACAACATAGATAAAATCGTACAGACACAGATAAAATCTTACTGACACCATCACGGTTATTAGCTTGAATCTGAATTTCTATAGCTAACATCAAATCGTTAAACAAGTAAGAGTTTTCACTATTTTCTCTGGCATTAAAATGTTAAGAAAATGCTGTAAACTAGTGTACGATAATACCTTGACATAATTGTATGTAATCTACACTAATATCTTGCACCCAGTCAAAACTTAAGGGCTCCGTTATTTGTGCACGAAAGTCCATATACACCCAGGATTTGAAGCCCTGCATGTACAATTTTAACTTAATATATTGATGTATTCCTCCACAGAAACTGCTGAATCGTCAGATCAGGGTAGATGTGGCCGACCAAACCCAACAAGGGGGACAAGGTAAGGAAATGTGACCTTCTTAAAGTTTGTTGACTAATACCACTCACTCACTTCACCCACTATCCGGTTTAGCATCTGTTGTTCCCTGTCTTGCAGAGGTGGGACGTTTTGTCCAGTCGTTTCGGTCTGATTACTGCCCTCAATCCGTCTCTGTCAAGGGGGTTGGCTTTTTGCAGGTCCAGTTTTCTAAGATCTTCATTGACACTGTCTCCTCTTGGGGCGCCCACGTGGGTTCTGGCCCACTATAGACAGGTTCAAGACCTTTCTTGGCCTGTTGTCGTGGGTCATTCTTTGCACGTGGCCATACCAGCGGAATCTGTTGTAGCGCAAAATGTCATGGAGGCTGTGTAAACCTAACCTACACCTAAGCTGCTCAGATGGCACTCTTTTTTCTGGAGCATAAGCAACAGATTATGGCATTGTCGCACCTAACTAGCTTTCTTAAGTCTTCTGCAGACATTTCTGAGGCATACAACCAGGGCTCTAGCCAGCGTCCGCTTTTCCGTCAATTGAAAATTTGCTGTGCGTGACGGAAAAATTTTAAAACCAATCCGTCAACCTTGACCGACAAAAATCTGATAAAAGGACGCCGTCCACGTCCGCAAAAGCCACACTGTTTGTTTTGCTATTGTTATGATTGTTGACAATGTGTGTTGGTGCCCTTTCGCATACGATAATCTCCTTAAAACCTGTTTTTCAAGGTCTCAGTTCAGTCTCTCTAACTCCTGGAATAGTGTTTTCGCAACAATGGGAATTGGCTGACGGAAAAAATTTCTAGCTGGCTAGAGCCCTGCGTACAACATAACATTTCTATCTGTAACTTCTATGCTACCAAACACCATGAACACAGAAGACTATGTTACAAACTATGTAACAAAATTGTAGGAATATTATGGACTCTGAACCAGTATTGTTGTAAGCTATGAAGGAATAGAAACTTAGCACAGAGAACTAAATGGCATAAATCTATTATTTTTCTACAGATAGGGATTCGAGATGGGGAGACCGGGACGGGAAGGACCGCTCTGACGGTCGGGACAGAGCGTTGTACGACGAGTTGACAGCGGGAGACTGGAGAAAGGCGTCATCGGAAACTGGGATCCTCCCTCCTGCACGACCAGGAGGTGGCTTTTCAGGTAGACATGCTACAATAGACCTTTTTCCAGTTATGGAGGCCATGTTGGATTCCCCGAGGTCATCTGGGATCATGCACCAAAATGAGGCTGAAGTTGGGTATTCTCCTATGTAGCATGTATTGCTGACGTAAAGAAATCCAACATGGGGGCTGTAACTGGAAAGAGGTCTATTCCAAGCTGTATCTTACTGTTTTATGCCTTATTTTATATATATTATTTTAGATATTAGACAATGCTTTTCTGCCAACAGTTGATACTAGTGTTGGACAAAACTTTTGGCCAGTGCATTTTTAGGTATGTTTTACATTTTGTCCCTGTAATGTTTCCCTTAAAGAATTTTGTCTATGTCTTCCCTTCCAAAGAAAGCTCAGAGGCCAATGTATAGGCAGAGATTTGACCTGATGTCTTTGTAATCCATTTTAAGAGTTGGGAATAACAGAGTGAGAGAGAGGAATTCAAGGCAATTTTGACTGTCACCTGTCTTTTATCTTTGCAAAAGTTTCAAGTAGTCTACAGAAATAGAGCCAATGTTCTCAGTGTCTGTGAGTGTTTTTGTATCTAAGTTTCAGCATATGTTGGCCAGTTACAGCTCAAGAAGCTATGGTTTGATAGATAAGTTGATCCTTGGAAGACTTAAGTCAAGGTTGATAACAGGCCACCTGGCAGCTTACCTTGCTGCTGCAGCCAGTAGAACTTCAGTGTTGTATCTTTTGTCCGGACATGCTGTGGTCTCAATTTTGTGGGTATGGTTCTTCTGATGTCAGGAAAAAGTGGTGAAGGTATGGGCCCTTAGTCTAGCAGTTTGTTCATGTTTGTGATATTTCCATACGTTGATCTAGATCGAAGGGATCGCGATCGTGACCGTGACATGGACCGAGGTGGCCGTAGCGGTGGTGGTGGCGAGGAAGAAGACAGAACCGCAGGCGACTGGAGGAAAGCTTCTGCAGAGAACGGACCAGCGTTCGGGCGCTTTGGGGACAGAGACAGTGGCCAACGTGATATTCGCTATAGCCAGGATCAGTATGGTGATAGAGGTACATTCACAGTCACAATATTTTTTCGTTCTGACAAAAATTTTGAATCCATTGTTAGAATTCATGTTGACGCTTAGTAAGAGAATACTGTGCACAGAGGGATAAATATAACTGAGATTTGTAGATAAATAAAACAAGTTTAAAACAAACAAAAGTAAGATAATCAAGAGAACATTTATTGTATTAACAGCATTGAATTTAGCCAGATGTTGAAATGTTACTGTTAAGAAAGTGACCCAAAAAACAAAAGTATTGATTTTACTTGTATCATTGTTGCTGATGTTTTTTGGCGACGCCTCAGGAGCTAGCCTAACAGTATAGTATGCGTCCATTGGCAAGAATTCTGAGAATTGTACAGGAATTTTTTAAAAATTTTGCTTTGTTTTTACAGGTCCTGGCGACGACAGAGGTGGTTACGGCAGATCTGACGACCGTGGCGGTTACGGACGAGACCGCGGCGGCTACGATGACAGAGACCGAGGCTTCGGGTCAAGAGACAGAGGCTACAACGATCGTGGCTTCAGCGATCGCGGCAGATACGATGATGGTGAGAGGTCGCAGTATGGGGAGAGAAATCGCTACGGCGACCGGGACCGGTATGGAGACAGGGATCGCTATGGCGACCGAGGCTATGATAGAGGAGACAGGGGTTATGATAGGGGAGGTAGGAACACTATGTTCCATAAATGTAGAAGTATTCCTGGCAGCTGCATGCTCGTGAATCATAAAAGAAGCTTTAATTCCAACATCACGGTATTGGGAAGGTGTGTCGTCTCCTGTGTAGATAAACTTGCTATGGCTTGAAGCAAGCTACCATGATTGGAATATGTTAATTCTGCTTACTGGCATGTGCATGAGTAGTCTTACAGGATATACATGTATGAGGTTGGTGGGAATTTGTGTGAACTCAGAATCAGACACTATAGCATCTGTTTTTGATATCTGTACTTCAGGGTTCTAGCCAGCATCCATCTTTCCGTCCTTTGACGGAATTTTGCCACTGGGAAGGGACAAAACTTTTGCTCGTTCCGTCCTCTGTGACAGACAAAAATCGGCATGTAAAGATATTGATTGAAGTAAGCTTAGTCTACCAGCAAAATTTGCCCAAGGAAATAGTATTTCAGAGGGTCTAGATTTCAAAATTTTCCTGCTGGAGCATGCCCCCAGACACCTTTGGACTGCTACGCCTTTGGTTTTCCATTCAAAATCCAGGTAATGGCAAAAAATTTGAGGTTGGTTAGAACACTGCTGTACTTTCTCTGACATCTCATGGAATGGTAGCTTTTTAAACAATTAAATAATCTCTTAAATCCACTTCGAAATCTTTTAGGAGGTCGGCGTGGCTTTGGCTCTGGTTACCGTGACGACGACAGAAGAGGCGGCGGTGGTTACGACGACTACGGGAGAGGGGGCTACGGACGCCGGGATGACCGCGCCGGAGGCGGCGGGGGGTACGGACGTGACTTTGGCGACAGGTACGGACCACGGAGAGATGGAGACCGCTTCGGAGACCGTGACGGCTTCAGACGTGAGGAGAGGGAACCAGAAAGAGGTCCTGAAAGAGGTCCCGCGGAACGACCCAAACTTCAGTTGGCGAAACGTACCAAACCCGTGGAGAACACCCCTCCCCCGGCACCAGCTAAATCTAGTAGTATATTCGGCGCCGCGAAACCCGTGGACACCGCGGCTAAGGAACGCGAGATTGAAGAGAAGTTGGCACGACAGAAGGTGGAAGAGGAAGAGAGGTACCACCTGGAGCGAGCGTCTCGGTACGAGTCTCATGACTCAAACCACCACGCTTTGCTTTTAGCATGTCCTTCTATTCCCTTGTTTCCTCCAAGGTTCTTCCATAAAGACACAATACAAGTCTTTTTGGTTGTGCACTTGTACTGTTTGCTCAAAGCATCACTTTCCTTCTAAGTACAGTTTCATGATTCATCAAGCCTGTACGTAATATCCTTCCACCTTTGGGGAAACAAGTTATGTCCTTTGTAGTACCTGATTTCTGTCAATAATTTTCATGTTTTTTCATAAGCTAATAAATCTTTTGACTACATTGAACATTTCTGCTCAGTAGACAAAGCTGTAGATTTGTGCTTGCAGTTTTGCATGGTGAAAAACTCACACGTGTGGCATGTAGTACTAGTAGTAGTAGTAGTAGTAGGGACACAGTCATAAAACGGAAAGCAGAAAATAGCCTCTACCAGGCTTTGTGGATTGCTGTGTACCCGCGCCCCATTCTGTCCTCTGGCCAACCAACTCCCCTAGCGTACTATTCCCTCTTTTTGTCCAATTTCTACTATTAGACCAGCGATCTTCAGAGCCTGGTAGAGGCTAAGTAGAACATACGAAAGGTCCAGAGCTGCATGGTTGGATAAGTCTGTATATATTTGCAAGGATTTTCTAAAACAAAAATAGAACAATTGCCTTGCTGCAAGTAAATGCTGCATGGAAATATTGCTCTATATCATTCAAATTTCAGGCCAGTGAAAAAGACCATGTACCTGCCCTATAGGACCAGTGAATATTACAATTTGTCCAACCCTGGCATGCTCGTACTTCTTATTGAGAAGTAAAGGTGGTTGAATTTCATTGAATGATATGTAATTTCTTCCTAAACTGGTTTTATAAAGATCATTAAAATCCCAGCAAGTTATATTACACAATTCCTTTATTCACTAATGTGCAGGGACCAATCAGTACCCCGTCCAAACTCCAAAATATCTCTGGAAGTTAGAGATGTCAAGGTTCCCAATAGCACAAAAGCAGCTGTATATAGTGTATAATAAGCGTCGGAGTGAACCACTATTCGGATGGTACCCAGGTTAGTAGGAGCATTCTGCAGTAGGGTGTAATTGAAATGCCTTCCTCCCATCAGAGCCCCACCTCGCGAGCGTACGGAAAGCGGCAGATCACGACGAGACAGCGAGAACTCGGCGACGTCGGGCAGGTCACGACACAACAGTTCATCTAGCCAAACAAAAGGACCACGTCCTGTACCAGGTAGGAAGACATGACAGTTACTTTTTGCTTTATTTTGATTTATATCATACAATAGACTGAATAGCAGCCTTTCTTTATCAGTTTGGCCCTGGTTGTTATTATTCACCTGCTACTGGAAAAGCTGGGGTATTGAATGCAGAACATTAGGCCATACCAATTCAATTTGTTGGTACTTGGAGTTTTCAAAATAAAAATATACCAAGCGGACATCATAAAACTAGAGGGTAGGGAGGAAAAGTTGAATATGACTGTGTTCACCCGATAAAACTGAGTGTACCAAGGCACAAACCTGTTTTTCTAGTTAAGAATTTTTTATTCTTTTAAAATCCAAGAATCGACAAATTAAATTGGTGTGGCCTTAAGTTGTGTTTCACTGTTTATTGTACCTGCGGAAATGAGCAAAGAAATTTGCCCTTTGTTTTGGCTAAAAATTGTTGTTCACAAGTGTCATCTCTTGTCAACACTGCAGTGTCGAGTCATCAAAGACACGACAGTGAACGATCCGCCGACGGCAACGAAGTCTTCCAATCGGACGATTCCCCGCGGTCACCAAAGAGAGAGGATGCCCAAGCAAAAGCCGTCCCCGCTCCCCCACCTAAAGACAACCCCTGGGCGAAACGCAGCGAGCCCCCACAGGGTAGGGACGAAGCACCGACCAGCCAACCCAGAGTTGGAGACACGCCGCCAAAATATGTAGACGCTCCACCTCCGAAGGAAAATGCCTGGGTGAGAAGAGGACCAGCTTCACCCACCTCCCCCACATCCCCAGATGGTAGAATCCCTGGCTATGCTAGAGATGCCCGGGATAGTCCATCTTCCAGGGGTCCCAGGAGGGACTCTGGAGGAGACCGGGGTAGAGGCAGAGGAAGCACTGGCAGAGGCAGGGGTAAATCAGTTTACCTATTCTTACAAGTGTAGAGCTTGAAACTGTATTGGAAACAACTATGTAACCCTTTACACTTTTCTATTTCTATCAGTTATAATCTGATATAGGTCTCCTTTGTTTGTAGCATTCATACAACATACTCTTGTTCTTTGGTATATATTAGTATGGTTTTCACAGTGTCAGCATGATGAACTTTTGATCCTTTCTTTCAACACAAAGCAGTATAGCTTGTCTCGAATTTTCTGTCACACCTATGTCCACCTTCTTCAGGAGTGACGTTGATTCAATTACTCTGAAAACGTGACCAGGGTTTGACAAGTTTTCTAAAATTCACTTGTCATAATGGGCATAAAAATGTCATAAAAATTTACTTACCAAATTTTCACTTGCCCAAAATTCAAATGTCACTTTTATATGCATTTTCACTTCCCGCAATGGAATTCTTATCATTGCCTCTATTTTTCCATGTTGACCATTTCCTGATGTCAGTCTTGCGGTGTATTACAGCACCTAATGTCATGACTGTAAAAAGTGACAAGTATATCAAAATCTCAGTTAACGAAAAATCTTACTAGCCCGTTTTGGCAAGATGGGTAGGTCATACACTAGCCCGATCAGCACTTTCACTTGCCCTGACAATAGGGCTAGTAGACTTGTCCAACCCTGTATAAAGAGATGGAAAGGCTCCAAAGCATTCTGCACACTCTTGGGTCTGTTTGGCTATAACTCCTTCTCCTGTCTCCCTCCAAAGTCTCTGAGGATGACTCTGACTTAACCACAGGTGATGCCTGGGGGCGCGGGGGCGGGCGTGGCAGCAGAGGGGGCGGGCCGCCGGGGAGCGGGAGACCGGACCTGAGACGAGACGACCGCAGACAAGAGCCGCGCGACAGCAAACCCTCCAGGCAAGAGCCAGCAGAGCCCAAGAAATATGTAGAACCACCACCTCCGGTAAGTATTTGAAGTAGGGGTGGGTACTCAGGGCTCGAAATACCACATGCATATGCAAGTTTGTGCATGTAAAATTGGTGTGGTGCAAGTAAGTTTGGACCAAACTTGCACCAGTGCAAGTTACTTTTATCCACTAATACCTGACTTTAGAAAAAGCTTACACACACCAAGAATATTGTCTGCCATTGAAAGGTAAAAGAAAACAACACTGAATAAAAAAAATAGCCTAAATTTGTTATTTCTAAACTTGGTTAGACATCCAGGTAAACAAAATTTGAAGACAATTCCATCTCTATAATGCTAATAATTCCTATGGTGTTGTCTTACCTTGATTTGCATATGAGTAAATACATTTTGCATACAATTTAGTGACTTTTAATATGATCAACTGGATTTTCCAGTTATATGTGTTTGTATTGAGTTGTTCTAGCGATGGTTAAGAATAGTGATGGAAGTCACTCGAAGAGTCCAGAAGAAATCTATTGATCTTATCAAGTTGTAGACATTGAATTGTCTTAAATTAAGCCTAAATTCACATTTGTTGTACAATTTGAAATCCAAAATAAAATACGCTTTGGAAAACAAATATCCAAACATGTGGTCTTTATGTATCCCCATATATTTGCAAATTTTCAGAAGAATAAAGGGTTAACAGTTCACTATTTTGGGTTGTGCAAGTAAGTTTCTTTTGGTGCAAGTTACCTTTGGCTTAACTTGCACTGGTGCAAGTTGACTGAAAAGTGTATTTCGAGCCCTGGTACTGATACAGGTAATTTAGGTACAGGTTCGGACCTGAATCTGGACCTAATTGTGAAAAGTTGTGAATGGGTAATACTCAAAACAATGGTCCATTTCATTTGATGTATTATCTGACTCCTATTGGCGTTTTAAATCTTCATGTGAACAACACTAATACCTTGGTTAACTGTGACCAAGTTGACTGTAGAAACTTGGTGAAGAAGACTATTACAGCGTGCAAAATATCCACTTGAGCACTTGCGCAGCGCAACCACATTTTGCTTGGCGCAACTTACTTTTAACCTCCAGTTGCGCAGTGCTCAACCTAGATTTGGGGCCTCAGATTTTGCGGTAAATTTACTTGGACAGAGAAGAAACAACAACAAAAAATTATGGGCCGAGCTCACACGTGTGCACACACACAGTCACTCTCTGCCGTAAATTCTCTATCAAAATACAGAAATTAACCAACAACTAAACAAATCAAAAAGTTACCAATACTTTTCCACTATTTTTCACCCGTGGTCAACTTGTTTTAATGTTCCTGCAACGAAAAAATCCTTCCAAAATAAAGCAAAAACCCTCGATCGCCGAAAATGCAGCTGCCATGTTGGATTTATGAACTCACGCCAAATCTCGCGGTAATGTGCGAGAGCATAACGTTATATCTGCAGTACAGGCTGCAGTACTGACAGGATTTGATAGAGGGCAGTGTTTCAATCCCTATAGTGTGTGTGTGTCTATAGTATGGGCGAAATTAAGTGTGTTTCTGCTACATTAAAAATAGTACAAGTGGTGAATGAGGTACTCTACTAAGTTGGAATGTTTCTTCCAAATTTTACTTTGTAACAATAATTATGAAATGAACTTGTTGAGATTTTTTATTTCTTAACTTTAATTTCAATTCATGTTTTACATTTATTTATTCTTGTTGCTATATATGTGACACTAAAATAAAGATAAATCTGTGCAATAACAAAGTAATTATTATATTCTTGATAATTTATGAGTCAAGTTATTTTCTGGATTTTTAGGTTACTTGATTTTACGTTTGAAACAAACATGCTTAATATAGGTAATATAGTTAAAGGCTATGTACATACATTTTTTGAAGAAGTTAGTGAATTATAGGCGGTGCAACTTGAAATTCAGATGTGCAACCTAATTTTTCTCCAGGTTGCACAGTGTGCAACCTGGCTCAAAAAAGTATTTTGCACACTGCTATTAACTTCCTTTACTTAGTGTTATTTTCTTGGGCCAGTAAGCGCATAACACATAAATGCCTGCCAGTATAATTGGTTCATTTTCTTGTTGGTCCAAGATCCTGTCCACTGATTTCTTCAGGTCTGGAAAACAAGAAAAAAACGGTCCAACAAGAAAAAACACCTTAGATTTTTTGTCAAGCCGTATCTGTTAATCCATTTGGTAAGTTTGCCATGCTATCATATTTCTTTACCCTGTAGATTAAAGAGAAAAATATTTCTGGATCATGTAAAAAAGTTGATATTTATAATTATCTTGACCACCATAAAAACAATTTGTTGGCATGTTGTAGACTGGATTTTCACACATATCTGATCCTATATTTCAGGTTTTCAGTCAAGACAGCAAGTTTGCTGCCCTGTTGGCTGATGAAGACGGGGGAGAGGCCAGCGATTGAAATCCTTGCAGCCTGGTTCCTCAGCTAGCAGAACTGTACATTTGCTGTAATGCATAGCAGTAGTCAAGAACTACCACATAGACTACCCAATATTAGTTTATGGTGTAGTCAAAGGATAAGTGAGGGGGTGGGAGGGGGGTAACTATTGGGAATCACCAAGACATTTTAGGGACTTGGGGTGAAGGCAGATGTTACAGATTTGAGGAATTTGATAGTTACAGTACCAAGATTCTCTGCAATTTTTCTTGGCCTCCATTGAACTTCAGCTGGACAGATGAGTTACTTCCAAGGACTGATAGGGTCTTGAATAAGAATATAGCGGAGCAGCCTTTTGTACTTGATATTAAAGAAGAAGCACAATTATGCCAGCAGAAATGTCATTCAGCCGCCACTCAGATTTGTCGTAGATTGTAATGTACATGTAGGTACATCGTCCTTTGTACTGAGAAATACCCTACGTCCTAGGTTATCAGCAACAATGTATACAAGACCCAACTATGTTACTCTGTACTGTACATGTTTTATGCAGATGATTTTGGTGTAAGCTTTACGCTTTCCAGTTGTACTCTGTGATCTGATTTTGCAATTTTTTTTTTCACTCTGTCGCCATGCATGAACAGATAATGCAGGATGTTACTTCTTACATGCTGATCCAAAGGTAGTCTTTTGATATTAAAAATGTATAATTTGGCTGCCTGCATGCTAATTGTTGATGATTGTGATGCACATTTGGACATGAGCAAGTTTATTTTGATATATTTGAATTGGTACACGACTGTCTTTTTTGGGTTGCCCTTAGGATAGATTTTCTTTGGACACTTAAAACCTCATCTGAATCATCCGAAAATAATTTTATCAGGCTGGTAGATCAAAGGACATTAGAGTTTTCTTTTACACAACCAGTTTTTCTCACCTGCTGACGTTTCGATGTCTGTCAGACATCTTCCTCAGAGCTTCTAACTGAGTTCTGCTTCTCGCCGCTATATGTAGCCGATGTAGGTGGCGCTTTTGCGGCGAGAACACTATCCCAGCAGGTGAGAAGAACTGGTTGTGTAAAAGAAAACTCTTATGTTCTCTCATCTGAATCGTATTTTGATGGCTAACTGTCCATTGAATTGTATGAACTGTGACATTTGGAAAGAGGTGTTCACTTTTTAGAGGGAGAAATTGGAGAATGGTTCAAATGTAACAATAGGTATGATCATGAATTGTTATCCTCAATGTATATTCTTTTTTGTACCCCTTGAGCAAGATATGTCCTGTTAAAGATCGGAGGCTAAGGCGTGTAAATTCTGTGTTTATAAACTTGATAATGCTTTAGCAGTAGGAAATGTAAGCAAACTCTCCTGTTACATAATTTGTAGGACGGTTCTTTAAATTTGTGCCTTGGTTACAATGAGTAGAGAATACTTCGTGCAACTTGCCGTAGTAGGGAACACACCAAGAGTTTCGGTATAGTTCTTGAATGGATGATACTTATTCTTCTGTACATAATCCTTTGGAAATCAGCCACATCAGAAATCTAACTACACACTACAGGCCATGAAACTAGGGGTAAAGCAATGTACAGTACATCTGGGACAAGTCAGCCATTCTAGGAGGAACTTGGTAGAAATTGTATTGTACCACTGTATAATACAAATACAGAAGTTTACCTTGATTTACTTGAGAAGCAGCCAATTGTAATCTTCTTACTTTTTGATCACCGTAATCTTTGGTACAGACTGAAATGGTGTAATTAAAAAGCCTAAGAGTGTATCACTCAGATTGTTTTGCCTGATCTTGTAGTTTCGACCACTTACTGTCACAGTTTCAATTCCTCATGTGAGGTCCTTGAATACTTAACAGGGTATTTGGCTACTCGTATGGTTTTTCAGACTTGAAATTTTGCACAGTTTTACAGGTACTTCAGTAATGTCAGTCAAAGAAATATATTTTGGGGTGGATGAACACATGCACTTTTGGGCCAACATGTTTTAAGGAATCTTCGTGTTATATTATAAGTACTATGTCTTGGTAGCCCACATGTAGAATGACATTGTTTTAACCAGACCAAGACTAAGTTATTTTGAATTCCCCCGTATTGGTTCTTGCTCTAGCTACTGTGTATGCTGACAGTTAAAATGAGAACAATGACAAATTAGATGTAGATTGTAGGATTCTGAGACAAGTGTTGCCAACTACTGTGATTTCTATAACTGAATAAAGTTGGAAAACATTTTCACTGTATGTTTTGTATGTGTCCATATTAACAAGAAACATGAAAATTCATTCACCCTTTCTAGACTTACCCGGCCAGTTTCAAAGTCTGCAACTAAAATACCCCAGTAGTCAACAAATAGCTGCTAGAGGACTCGAGCTGTTTCCAATCAAAAAGTGTCCAGTTGAACACGAGGTATCAAAACCAGAATTTCCGCTGAAGTACCATAGTAAGCGGATAGGAGCCCAAAATGTAATAATTTTAAGGTCTCATCAATGCCTACTAATAGATCAAATATTTTCGTATCATTGTGTTGACAAGACGGTACCAGGTCATGGAACTCGATTTGCTTCCTCTGTATGCAGCTTGAATTGTATTTCTGTGATGGTAGAATGGGGAAGAGTAGAAAATGATGCCAATCCTGACTTGACGTTTGCAAATCTTACAACAAACACTGATAGATTGTTCTTTATTTGAAATATTTCATAGTCAAATCTTTTTCGTTGTCCTACCAAAACATACCTTGAACGTCATATGACCCTGCTGTTCTGATCAATTTGCGCTCTGTGTATCCAAGAAAAGACAGTATAGAAGTATCGTATCTACTGCAGATATCAAGTAAACTTTTTGGAACCTTCGGAAAAAAAAAAGAAAAAAAACAGGACCAAGAGAATTTTTTGGTGTACTTTTTTACTCAAAATCTCCTATTTACTGTCACAGTGATTTTTTACTCGTCATTCAAGCACAGTAAGGCCCGTGTGCAATGTCGATACAAAGCTATCATATACAAATGTATAATGGTTAAGCCAAAGGCAATCCATAAATGTGATACTTGTGATAACTAAAATTTAGACAGCTAACATTTGGGAGCAAATACTACATATTTCCCCGACCTCCCACCCCATACAAAAATTGACTGTCCCAAAAGTGAATTAAAAAAAGGCAAACCCAGTGCCAGAATAAACGTTATATACTATGTTTCACTCAAAACAAGATATACAACCTTTACCACAAAAAATCAATGCAATCGTTGTGGGATACAAACAAAAAGTGTCTCTATGTTTACGTTCACCTGTAACATAACTTCAAATATATTTGATTATCTACATTTAGACACTGCAAACGGTGACGCAAAAAACTTATTGCCTAAGAGCAGCCTCCTATACATGTAACTATCATTGATTAGCAGTGTAAATGAACAACCACCAAACAAAGGTTCAAACAAAAAAGTCGTGAAACTAAATGTGGACATCATCTACTGTAAATGCAGAAATTTTCGCGTTGCCAATTCACCGTGAACTTAAAACCACTACAAACATTTTTCTATGGCAGTAAGAGACCACAGTGCATGGTGCTACCGCGAACTTAAAACCACTGCGAACAGTCCTTTTCCCGCTACCCGCACAATTAAATCCCCGCGAACTTAAATGCCTTTACAGTATTTACGGTGCCTCTCGACGTATTTTAACATGCTTGGTATTCGAGATACATGGCCTTGCTCAATCCTACCATATATTCGACCCCCCCCCCCCCTTCTCTGGCTGCATTCCATATAATGTCATATATACCGTGGAGTCGTATAAAATGCGCTGACAAATGGGCAATACAGATATCTGCCATTCACTGTATTTGGCTTGTTTTGTCACATTTGCCATGTGGTTGAACTGGTTCTTCCACATCTTGATCCTTCGGAGCTTGGGCCACTTGTCGATTTTGGCGTTTGCATCTATCATGACCACAGTAGTACAGCATCGCCAATAGATGCGCCAACAGCGCAGCCTATGCCAATAGCTGCGCCAAGAGATGTAGTAGTCTCCCTTTCTGCAATAGAATCTTTTGTGATTAATTTCTGTTTTGCATATATTAGGCCACACCAATTTAATTTCTTGGTTCACGGATTTTTTCCTGAAAAATATGGAGCGAAAGGGCGAAATGAAAATAAAAATTGTAAAATGGTTGGGGTAAAGGCAACGGCTAATCCAAAACATAAAGAAAAAAAGTTTTCAGCTTGAAAAAATTACAAAAACACTATTATTGTACAGTAACAGCACCTGTACCCACACTTTAAGGAGCTTAAGATATAAAGGCCAATTTGCCAGACCAGAAAGTTGATGAATGGTTTCATTAATGGTGAAAACTTGCTGAGTGGTAATTTTTATTTTTTTTTCCAAAAAATAGGAGAGAGCGAATCCGTGAACCAAGAAATTAAATTGATGTGGCCTTATTATGCAATCAAAAACAATGATAATGTCACAGAAGAAGCCTATGTGGCTTTTCCTGCCCCCCCCCCCGAAACTAGGTAAATCAAAGGCTTAAGTACATAAAACTACATAAGATAAGTTGAAATGCATACCATGATAACCATAATGATACACATGATCAAATACTTAACATAAGCTACAAATCATGAAGAAGAAAGTCGAAAAAAAAGTACATGAATTATTTTGTAATCATATACAGTTATACCAAGGGAAAGGCATAAAATCAGGACAAGGAATGCAAATTAGGTGTGCTGGTACAATGTATGACATTTTATACTTCTGACATTTGCTTTACAAGAAGAACAGGACACAGACAATTAATATCAATACAAAAGCACATGTACCTTTTGCTTAGCATTTTCGAGAAAATGCAGGATATTTCTCTTCCAGTAATATTAATTTTGTCAAGCTACATTTGTACTAGTGCACAATACTATACCATTACGATTGCTCCTGAGGCATTGCAAAAAAGGACGTTAACATAAATTATGCAAATTGATTCATTCATAATGAACTACTGCAATAATAAACATGTATTGTGATAATTAGTTTCTTGTGCATTTATGTAATATGGCCACTTGAAGGAAAGTTAAAACCACATTTACAAGTATAGGAACAAAGACCATTATCGCATGGTTATCCATTGAATCCTCTTGACAGAACAACAACACCAGCAAAAACAATTTTTCGGGAAACATCAGATACTAGTATTGTACCCGTACCTGCTAGCATTGTCGTTTGGTAAGCGATGCTTTGCTGCTGGGCAACTGGGGTTTGTGTACCCCTGGTGACCTGCTCAGTAACAGTGGTTTCAGGATAAGTCGGCCGTTGTGTTACTTGAGGAAGTGTGTTCTGTGTGCGTATGACATGCTGAGAAAATGTGGCTCGTGGATAAGTTGGCCGTTGTGTCGGCTGTGGAACTGAATGCATCTGTGGAACTGTGGTCTGTGTACGTATGACGTGTTGAGAAACAGTGCTGGTTTCAGGATAAGTTGCCCGTTGTGTCGGCTGGTCAGAAGTAGGAATGTACATAGATGGTGTCTGTGAACGTATTTCGGCGTTAGTTACAAATGTTTCATGTCTCGGCGTCGTTGGTACCTCAGTAGTTGGACCTGGCGTTGGACCTGGCAAACGAAAATAAAAGAGTATTAGGCACACGTGTACAGCTTAGGACGATGCAACATCTACATACTATAACAACGCATGTGTTTGACATCTAATGCCTCCTTTATGACAATTCCTAAATACAGTACAAACATTGGGATAATGGGATATGCATCAAGTTCCACGGTATTATTTTCGGGATTCGCTGTAACTGGTGCGGGATGCTTATAATAGGTATATGGTGTGTGTGTGTGTGGGGGGGGGGGGGTCTCCCTTTCTGCAATAGATTTTTTTGTGATTAATTTCTATTTTGCATATATTATCATGCTAACAAAAACAAATAATGTTACAGAAGATATGAGGCTTTTCCTGCTCTCCCCAGAAACTAAATTTAGATAAATCAAAGGCTTAAGTTGTTGTTGCTGTTTATTTCGATCTCCAATTAGATTTTACATAAAACACATAAAGTACATAAAACTATAGAAAATAAGTTGAAATGCATGCCATGATAACCATAATGCTACACATGATCAAATACTTAACATAAGCTACAAATCATGAAGAAGAAAGTCGACAAAAAGTACATGAACTATTTTGTGATCATATACGGTTATACCAAGGGAAAAGCAGAAAATCGGGACAAGGAATGCAAATCTGGTGAAAGCAGTGCTGGTACAATGTATAACGTTTTGTACTTTTGTACATTTGCTTTACAGGAAGAACAGGACACAAACAAAAATCATCAAATGTATATTTGTATTTGACTGGGTACTACCTTGTGCTTCTGATGAAGTGTAAGTCAATAAATCATGATTAGAAAGGCAACATTTTCGAGAAAATGCTGGAGGTTTCCCTCCCAGTAATATTGATTTTGTCAAACTACTCATGTACAATAATACACCACTACGATTCCCCCTGAGGCATTGCCAAAACGACGTTAACATAATTTATGCAACTTTAATCATTCATTGAACTACTGTAATCCAAATATCATAAAGATCCGTCAACCAATTCTCGAGTTAATCCCCTCTAAAGGGATGATGCAACTACACATGCCTGTAGAAAAATTCCTGATATGCCTGCAAGATTTTGGGACTCCTTGTCAAACGGTCGCAAACCTATTAGGCTCGCCCCTGAGGCGTCGCCAAAAACAATTTTTCGGGAAACATGATATGGTACCCGTACCTGCTAGCCTTGTCGTCTGGTAAGCGGTGCTCTGAGATGGATGAGTTGGCCGTTGTGTCGGCTGGGCAGAAGAAGGAATGTGCATGGATGTTGTCTGTGAACGTACTTCGGTGTTAGTTGGAAATGTTACATGTCTCGGCGTCGTTGGTACCTCAGTAGTTGGACCTGGCAAACGAAAATAAAATAGTATTATTAGGGTGATTTGAAGTGAATCACCAACTCCAGACAGAAGGGTTTTCTCCATCTTACACCGCACCATCGCACGTGTGGGGGTTCTTTAACGTGCATAGGGTGTGACTCTCCCCATACACGGGACCTCCATTCAACGTCCTATCCGAGGGACGGCCCTACCCGAAGCTAGGTACTCATTTTCACCTGAGTAAAGTGAGGAAAGCAATGTAAAGTGTCTTTCCCAAGGGCACAAGATCGGTAACACGGCAGCTGGATTCGAACCCGCAACCTCTCGGTCACGAGGCAAACACAGTGCCACTGTGCTACGCGGTCCCACTTGGCAACTTATCTGTCCCTATTGGCCAAATTCTTCTAATTTTTTCATTCAGACGACACGTCTGCTTGGAGACTACGAATACGTGATATGTCTCACGTTTGGACATATACAAAGCAAGGTCCATATTCGGACAAATCTTTCACGATGTTGTCATAGCTTGCACTCGTGTTGATGGTGTAGGTACCGCAGAACATAACCCTATGGTCTGTGGCATCATTTCCATGGCAAAATGTGATATTTAAAAAAGGTATCTTAAATAAACCTACTGTAAAACGTCTTCGATGTTGCGATTATACCATAAAACGACATTTCGGGAGAACGAGTAGGTTCCTATTAACGATGCCCATACATCCATTCATATAACTTAACCTTTAGTTTAAGGTACACATTCTAATACGATATTTTGACACGAAAATTGTTCTCTGAAGGGTCCTACCAGGCATAAGGACGTTTTATCATGCTATAATTGAATCATCGTAGACGTCTTTAAAGTACCTTAAGTTTGTAATACGTAAATGACATGGAAATGATGCTACAAACTTAGACATTATACGTCAGGACCGCAGAATTCTACACGTTCACAAGTTTGTCATTTTGTACATCACTCTTGACTCACCCGAGCAGACCACACCAGCGTCCTCATTGTGCCCACAGTTATGTGTGCCCCATCCGTCGTGGCTGCAGTCTTCGATGTTTGTCTCGAAACCCGCACAGGCCACTTCGTCCAGCCAGATCGGGCCTGACCCCTCCCCGAAGGCTGCTCCCCATCGGGCCCCGATAGCGCCTCCGTATCCCAGCTGACGGCAGACCACGATGGCGTCGTTCATGTCAAAATTGTCGTCACAGACAGTCCCCCACTGTCCGTCATGGTACACTTCAACCCTGCCCTCCATGTACGAACTTGCTCCCACGAGTCGGATATCTGGGAACAATACGACCTTGAATGGAATCTTCACAACTTCTGGGTTCTCTTTATATCTGGATTCGATGCAAATATATTTATATTTCAGCCATACCACATATGTATTTGCTTTGTTTCTTTTTCTTCTTCTTTCTTCTCCTGTCCAATCTTTAAAGCGCTTCATCTCCGTCGTTCTTGGACCGAATGAAATTTGGCACAAGCCAAGGGTAGAGTGGGCCAATACCAAGGCGTTTTTTTCATATCTGCCTTTAAAATGATTTGTTGATTTATTTTTGGCAATTTTTAGACCAAAGCTGTATATTTTTGGCCCCCTGTATCCTGGTATTACATCTGAATGACCTGAAATTTGGTACAGAGGTGCCTTGATCATATGCTCATATCGATTCAATAACAGTTTTGGCATACAGTACAACAAAATTTTGCGCGATTTTTTGGCCATTTTTGGCAAAAAGGACACTTTTGGCTCCTCTACCCTAGTTTTACAACCAAATAACCTGACATTTTGGTAAAGGGTGCACAAGATATTTATTCAAATGACCCATTTATAATATTTGGCACGAACCATTTCAAAATGAGGGGTCAACAACCTCAAAGTCGAAAGTTTTCGCCCCTAGCGGTTTCCCTTGGGTGGAAAAGGCAATTTTGTGTCCTAGTTTGACAAGATGACTAACTCAAGAAGGGGTTTAGGGATCGTAATGGCTGTTGGTATGCAGATAGTATATTACCGGTTTTGGTATCATGATAAAATATTGAAGAGTTTAATCTGAGTTTAATAGAGGCGCGTTCATAACTTTTGGAAATGTATGTATTACATCATGTGCCTGCCATTGCATGCTATATATATATATATATATTGTTGATTAACTTCGAATGGATGACATTTACCTTTAGCAACCATTGTCTGGTGATAAAACTAAAAAGGGATATACTATGATTATGCATCGTCAATATGACACAAACGACATTGAATTAAGGGTTAACTAGAGTTCCACGAACACATCCCTTCGCCAAATAATCATGCATGCCTTTATTCAAGACTTTAAGGTCTTATTCATGTATTACTAAAGAGTACCTATCGCAATAGCAGACGACTGCATGACCGTTTGTTCCTCACAAACGCTACTAAAAACATAAACTGATCTTGGCAAGGGTGACAATGAAATTATGTTCACTGTTGTGATACTTTTCATTGCAACTTTCATAGTGCTTTGTCAAAATCATGTAACATGCATTGGCATAATACCGGTAGTAAGACTTATACCGGTAGATTAAAAATACTGGATCTTAAAGAGATCTACACATGCAACAATAGTTATTTCTGAGCTGTGCACACTTCAGACATCTAGGTGTCCAATACACCATTTACAAAGCATCGATAACAATGCATTCGAAGACAACAAGACCAAAAGTTTTCAGTATACTTTTTTTTTTAAATTTCGGGGTAGGCAGCTCGTCGTGGGACGAACACACTGTCACATTCATTGCCAAATTTATATAGATCATAATTACACATGCTCACGACACAAGACGAACATGATTCAACAACAATCTTGAATTTCTGTTGGTGACCTACAACTCATGTAAAAGTGTGAAGAACCGTTGCATAATAGCCCGGATCTACGACTGAATGGGCAAAATTGAACGTACGCAGCCATTTTCCCGCCATTTTTACCTTCGCCAAGAAGGTTACATTTTGGGTAGCGTTTGTGTGTGTGTGTGTATGTTTGTAGGAAAACACCATAACTCAAGAACGCCTGCATGGATTGTATTGATATTTGGTATGTGGGTAGGTCTTGATGAGACCTGAAAATGATTATATTTTGGGTCCCCTAGCGACTTGTTACGGTACTGCAGCGGAACTTCCTGGTTTGATATCTCAAGTTCTGAACATGCTGCAGCTATGATTTTGTAGTGGTAGACAGCTCTCGATGCCGAGAGTAAGTGGTGTATGGTTGGGCCCCCTAGCGCCTTGTTTTGGAACTGCAGGGCTGGTTTAGTGTCAGACTTTAAAAGGGAATAATTCAAAAAGGGGTTAACGAATTGTTATGATTTTTGGTATGTAGATAGCTTAAGTGATGCTAAGGAAATATTAACTATGCAAATTAGTATCTAATTTGCATAATTAATTAGGACATTTCATGAACACGCTCAGTTCCATTGTGGGACCATTGCAACGTGTGACATTTGTAACTGAGAAGGAGAAGAATATTGATTGATATATATTATGCAAAATAAAGACCTAATTTGCATAATTAATGAGAAAATGTTATAATTTCATTGTGGTAAATGACAGTAACTTCTTACTTGTTGCATTTGGAAGTTATGTACAGATGAACATCGTTGAACATCAATTATGCAAATGAGATCCTCATTTGCATAAATCATCAGAAAATGCGATAAAAGCCTTTTTCTTAACATAGATTGTGTACGTCTTGTGTCTAGTAGAGGAGATAATCAACTGATATAATTTATGCAGATGAGAACCTTATTTGCATAATTAATGACAAACAATTAAAACAGCAGTTGTAAAGAAAGGTAGGATTATTTGGCGAAGGTATGGGGTCGTGGAACTCTAGTTATATCTACGCTAGCAGTGAAGTGTTAGGTCATAGCGGTTGTGACGGACAGAAGTAAAATGAAAATTCTTGACAGTATACGTCCGTTTTCTCATGACATTTTGTATGCTCATGCAGGTTTATGTTTTATGCATTTACTGACAGAAAAGGAAGGAACATCAGAGGATGTATAAATGTACATAGCGGCAGTTAATTGTGCCGTGTTTCTTCCTACCGGTATTTTGTACCCCCTCCCAACCACGCGCTCGTTCGCCGTGTAATTCCGCGGCGTGTTACAATTACAATATTACGCTTTTAGCAGGACAAGAGTGGCAGAAAAGTTACACAGAAGAAGTGGCAAGGGTAACCTATAACAGCAACATGTAACTGGAGAAAATGATGCGTTGACAATTTGTCAAATCAGTATGGCTAGAGAAATCGTCGTAAACGTACCGGTATTATGATAATAGATGTTAGTCTCTACCAGACTCCGGCCTGGCACAGGCAGAATAGTAAATTATGATATAGGGACACAACATGAGGTCTTGCATTTGTACATGGGCATTCCACTCCATACGGGAGTGTTATTTTCCGATAGATATTAATTCTATTAACTTTAATATTACCTTTTTGGCGAAGGTAATGACCCGCCCCGAGGTGTATATGGTGTCATAACGCCTGGGCCTTTGCTATAACCACCGAGTAAAATGAGGTTATGAGCTCATGAGGTGCCTACAGAAGTCTTTGTGTGAATCATGAGTACTAGTATCTCTAGTTCGAAGCTGTGAAACTGTTGATCACTCACGAATCAGCAACTGGGTCCCACAGTAGGTCAGGTCGCACATAGGAGCGGGGGGGAGTTTATACACGAAGTAGCCGCCGCTGCAGGCCCGCACCTGGATGGTTGTGTCCCACTCACAGGTGTCACCACTGTAGTACGCACACACCTGGCGGGAGACTTCACCGTCAGCAAGGGTGGGATGTTGTCCGTTCATCCACATCGGGGCGGCGGAGCTGCACATGTACGTGCTCGGTGGTGCCTGTGTCGGCATGACATCTCCCGCAGCACCCGTGAAGCGGTACCACTCTCCGGCAAACCCACTGTCACATCTAATCTCTCTACCATCATTGGTCTGTTGAACGTTGCGCCATGCCTCATTCAGTTCGATGTAGTTGCTGGGCATGCATGGATCTGAAGAAAAAGCTGCAGGGATGGATAGAATATATCAGAAATCGGTCCTCCAATTGAAATGTAAACATGTAACTATATTTTGTGTGCAGTCTTGTGATTTTTTGGTAAACCATGTAGAAACCAACAGTATTCAGTCGTACATGTATCACTACTGTACTGCACTTTTTTTTACAATAGAACTTTACAATACCTACGCGTTGGGGTGTATACTACGAGGGGCATTCAATAAGTAATGTCCCTGACCCATTTCCCATAGCAGGAGATTAATGAAACTTGGCACAGTTATTAGTCTTTCTCTTCATAGGAACCACCCAGAGTTTTGCATTTCTCCCATCATTTGATGTAGCTCTGGACACCGTTCTTGTAGGACATCCCAGGTTGGTCCTCCGACAGATGCCTCATCAATGGCAGAAGAGGGACGACCAGGTCTGGGAGCTGTTTCCACAGACTTCCGACCTTGTTTGAATTCAGGATGCCAGCGTTTTACAAGGTCATATGATGGGGCATCATCACCATAAGTTTTTTTCATTTCATCAAAAGTCCCCTTTGGTGTGCGTCCTTTCAAATACAAAAGCCGGATCACTGCGCGACACTCAACTTGCTCCATTTCACACCTGGTCCATTTCACACCTGACTCAGTTCAAACACCAGTAAATCAGTAACCACAGTTAGTTCAGAGCTGTTTTTTGCAACATAACCTATAGAGATATGACTCATTACACATGCAAAATTTCATCTAGATCAGACAACTGGAAGTGGGTCAGGGACATTACTTATTGAATGCCCCTCGTAGCACTGTGAGCAGGGCAGATGTATTGAAAGTAAAATGATATACTAGTACTCACCGCTAACGGGTACAGCCAGAATGAAGATTGAGAGACAGAGTGCTGGCAGTACAGTGTCGTCCATGGCTGTTCATGGTCCGTTCTGTTCTATCGAGCCGTGGCCTTGGCGCTGCTAAGGCCACAGCAAGTAAATTTTATGGCTGACATCCTCGACTTAAAAAATAATGAGATAGCGCGAAAAAACCCACAAGATGGGTAGAAAAAAACAAGATGGCAAAATTTTCAAAATAGACACCATAAACGTTGTAACAAGAATTGTCACAACAAAAAACATGTACATGGCATCACAACCAATGAGGCATTCATTCCTGTATTTTAGAGTAGTAAAAATGGCACTAGTTTGGTAGACCTGTATCACTAGCCATGGTGGCAACTTCACTCATACCCTGGGGGCCATCCGGGATCAGGCAGCTAGGACAGTTTATTCGGTGGCCAAAGACAGCTAAGTCACTCCCCCGAGCGCTAATGTGAGGTCGGTGGGCTGACTGCCTTGGCTCCCCGAACAAAACTCGCTAGCTACCCGGTCCTGTCTGGCTATCAGGGTACTTTACTTATGGCTTCCATATTGGTGCCACTCTTACAACTATCGAACTAGTTTCACTTCTGCAACTACAGTCAAGGCTACCTCTCTAGTGTCAATTCTTCAAACAATTATTAGGTATAACACCCATTTTGGTCTTTCAGACCAAACCTGAGAAAATTTTTTTTTCTGAAATCAGGCGAAAATCAATGAGCGCGCGGATGTCATCCATAAAATTTACTTGCTATGGCCTAAGCTTAAATACACGCAGGTTGACAATGAAGTGAAAATTGAGTAATCATTGGTAATACCGTTGGCGTTAGAAATGCATTTTTTTTTACCTAATTGTTGATACCTTGATTGAAAGGCGTGAGAAATACACTTGTTGTCCGGGAGTCGCCACAGCTTACAAGGATTATAGTAAGTGCGGTTGAAAATTGGAAAATGTCCGTGGTATTAGGCATCCTAAGCAATATTACAGCATTAAAAGTGGAAATATTCTGAATAAGGCAATCTGTATGATGTTGACATCTACTGCAATGTATTCTCACATTTACATCATCATTTCATACTTTGAGAGGTTAAAGACGGCCCAGAGACAAGTCGCATGAGGATATTCCTTATTATTGTAACCCCCAAAAATTAGACCTTGAGCAGTAACCCCCCTGTGACTTGTTTCTACGCAGTTTTTAACGGCTCAAGTTATGAAATATTGATGTAAATGCGCTGAAATAGTGCATTAGTTGTCAATATCATACAGACTGCCTTATTCAGAATATTTCCACTTTCAACGATGAAATATTGCTTAGGTTGCCTTTAAACTACCACACAAATTATGACAGGCACGCGGTCTCCAAACTCCACTGATTTCATCCCAACCACTATTGGGACATTGTGTGCTAATTTGACCACAGAGGACATGGCGAAGATGTCATTTTGTCCAAGGTCAAGAGGTTTGTTAACAGCAATGTTTAGCGCAGGCAAAGCTGTGAAGCAAAAATCACTTTGCGATTTTACATAAACAATCACAACTCAATTTAAAGTAGAAAAACCAAGGACATTATATAATGAAATGTCCTTGGAAAAAGTAACACGTCGGTCTGTTTGTTAAGTCTGTAGCTCCATGCGAATTCGAAAAAAAAAATGGCGTATGTTTTCAAAAGCTGTGAAGACTGCCTTCTTCAAAATGAAACTGTTGGACTGTCCAGACCGCAGACGACCCGATGTTTGCTTACCTCTACAATTGATGATCTCATTGATGTATTACTCGAGTGGGTAACCTAAAAGAGATCCGGGCCAAAAAATAAACGGCTGCATGGACGCGTGTTTTTTGGCGGTGAGAAATTCCCTTTTAGCCAGCGGAACTGATCTCAACAGTTAGATTGATGAAAGCTTGTTTGTAACTGAAGAAATTAGCAAGTAAAGTTTTGCAGCCGCGCGCTAGGTCGGAGGTACACAGTCCTGGGTTCTGAGTGGTGCGGCTGTACACTAACTGCGAAAAAGTGCCTTTTGTGGTGATTGACTAATCGTAGTTTGTAATTGCTAGAAAAATGAACCTACGCATAGTTGACGTTGGCAATTTTTTCCCACGATATAGGGTAAATCTGCTAAAATTTCACGTAGCTTCATTATGATCGCGCCCATTTAAACCACGAATTATAACATAGAAGTCTACGGGAAGAAGAAACTCATCAATGATACCTTATAGATGCGGTAGATGCTACTCCAGAACATTTAGGCCATTCTATTTGATCATACGAATGACATCCTCTGGGAACCCCAAAACTGATGAGAGCGTGCGAATAAAAACGTATGACCAGAAAATGTTGCCTTTATATTGAAATAAGTGGTCAGGAAATTTACACAAAATGATTTAACCCAGTGTCATGGCATAAAGAATATTTAATAGATTCTTTCTTTTTCTTGTTCTGATTGAAATGTGCCAAATATCGACTCTAGGTTCGAAAAGAAAAAAGGCCGACATTTAATTGAAAAAAAGAACATAATATTCCTCTTCCGAAGTAGTATCGAGTGTAACATAAATGGGTGAAATAAAGACAGTCCTAACGCGTACGCTTGTTCACCTTTAGCCGCGGGTTAACCTATATCCGTTGTTTTTACAGGGTATTAGGGCTATCAAATTGATGGACGGTTGTTTCAAGCTGCAATGTTTTGAAATATTGCAATTTGAAACCATCGTCCACGCTTTTCTTTCATACAGGTTACATGGAGGGATTCCAAGAAATGGGCAAAATTCATATCAAACTTATCAATAAATGATATTTATGTAATTTCAATACCTTGCCTGACATATATAAGATAAAGCCCTTCTGAATAGTTGGTGTTATTTAGACACTCGAGTCTATGTATTCAATTTGAAACTAGTTCCAGCACTTCTGAACTGCACTTCCTACCATTTCCGCTAGTCTGGCCTTGTGACAGCCAGGGTCCTTTAATCCCAAAGCAGATGTAGTACGGCAAAAATTCTTGAAACTCACGGATGTCTTGTCACTCTACGCCTATTCACGAAATTTTACTACTGGACAAAAATGAAAGCTTGACATCCTGATCTCTTTGACGAGGGTTTTATGAGAAACAAGGGCCTGTGCGTTTCTCTTCATACTGGAGTCAACTGATATATTTCTCAACCTGTGATATGGGGAGTAAAATATGTCTTTTAAACGAAAATTGGTTAAAAAGCGCGTAGCTACAAATACCATTCATGATCAGGTATATTTTTTCAGCATTGTGATTTTTCGTGTTCTATGACGAATTTTGGAAAGCTTTTTTGGTAAACATGTGTCCCAGAAGAGGAACACGAAAAAAAAAGAGAACAAAAACATGATATTCCATTCATTTCCTCGTATTGTGTAGTCAATAAGCCTCAAAGAAGGGCGTCGTAGTTCATAGCCCACGTCAGCATGACTTAAAAACAGAAATCTCAAGTTACATCTAGACAATATAGTTACCTGGTTACCAGAACTCCAACAAAGGAGTATGTACCCGCCTATTGGTGTGTCTTGAGGTTCCGTGGCGTGCGTCTAAACCTGTGGTGCGCAGTCTGGAAAGCGCACTTGATCTAGCGCACAGCGAATTCTCAACGGTAGCCACTTCCGAGCGGAGGTGGCTCTTTACGAATCAAGACAGCACTTGTAGTTGAACCATGTTGTCGTTAGTGGTAGCAGTTTTCATCATCCTCGCTGCTTCGCAGTCAGGTAAGAAAATATCTCCAATTTTCAAAAGACATATCAAGATTAATAGGGAAAGTACTAGGAGCGTAATTAAGGGTGTACGTAGTGGCTTAGTTAACAATTATGTTCACCAGAAATTTTTCGGGCATATTTCAGTCTTCACAATAGTATTCTAATGCTTTAATGGTGCGTTTCGTAAAATAAAAAAACTAGTCTTGCGTTAACCTTTTTAACGCTTCTACGTACGGGGAAACTTTTCTGTGAAAATTAAGACTTCCACGAGAAAATGGTGACCAGGCAATGAGGAAATGACAAACATTAATATTCAAATCTAGGCTGAATACAATTTAAACCCTGGTAAAAAATACTGTACGATGAGAACAACTCATGGGACACTAGTTCACTTTGTCCCCCTTTCTCTACCTGGGTACTCTAAAGTATTCCCAGGTAAAGTGCATTGACAGCGTCTTGTATTATAGTAACGTGGGATGATGAATATGTTTAGCATTGGCCGAAAAAGTTGACGGCAAATACGGACTATGCTGTTTATACCCCTGTCGCATTTTCCGCGATTTTCGGCCGATCGCCATGATCGCTGGAAGGTCGGCCGATCGCTGGAAGGGTTGCGAGTATTTTTCGCCTGAAAACCGTCCCTCTCACATATAAGTGAGGCTCGGTCGATCACCTAAGAATTATTTTATGATAATGAGTATCACATGACATGGTGCCACCTCTTAGACCCGGACGAGGTAAAACAAAGCATTGATAAAAAGGCAATAGTTCAATCAATTTTGATGTCTTAGATGTGGGAACCTTTTTTATTATCTAATGGACCGCACGGGTAGAATAGAAATGATCACAGGAAAAGAATTGTGTGACAAGCCCAGTCCGCATACTAATACAGAACTACAATGACAGAATTAGTCTCTAAATCAAAGGAACTGACCGACGGGCGTACGTCATTAGATTTTCGACCGACGAGAATTAATTCTCTCTCTACTCACCCGACCCCCCAATGCTCTGCGACTATTCGCCGATGTTAAGAACAAGTTTCGCTGCACACCTAAAAATTACCGACGATCGATGACTAAAAATCTCGCGCTGATCGAGAAAACACCGGATGCCTTACTGTCGGAAGTGTCATTTAGAGCTCGCAGACTCGTCGTCCGATCGATTTTCGCGCAAAAGCAATATGAGAGGGGTATTATGAAACCTTCACTTCGATTAACGTTTCTTTGTTACAGCATTTTTCATGATCATGTCTCCGCTAAGTTATCTTTATCAATAATCGAGAACTGGTCATTAGGGTTAGAAAAATTATATATCATTCAAAAGGCCGGCATAAACGTTTAGATGATAGGATACAATGCTAATCATATATTCAAAACAGCGGGTATATGTCGACTAATGCTCGCACTCGCATAAGCCTATCTGGTGCTCGATCCGTGACTGTGTGACTGTTAACATCACAGTTAAAAGGCGGGTGTGTAAAAGGATCGATAGTCCGCTGGTATGGTAGTAGTCCGATCGGACTTGCTATCAGTTCCCCCTTTGAATATTATTTTCTGGCGACGGCACAGAAGTTTGAAGACCAATACCGTGTAGAGATGACAGGAGAAATAGTGTAAAAAAATGCACGCAACAGTTCCTGTAATGCGCAAAAGTTCGTTTAACGTTATATCTTCATGGATCGGTGCTGGCTATGCTGAAATGTGAAGGATAAAGGTGAACTAGTCGTTTCCTTTGGGCAGGACGAAAATAGCTACGAGCCAAGGGCGTTCGGTATCAAGCATTGACTTTTACTTCCTATATGTGAAACAAGACAATTGGAAACGACTTCTATTTCATGTTCAATACCACAAACTTAACTAAGTAAACTGATCAAGTTTCAGAATCGAATGAATGCAGATATTACGGACATATGGTACAGGAGGCTCCGAGCTCTGTCCCACTCATTTGAATACATGTACATATTAGGACTGAGATCTAAAGTCTTGATGAACATTAGACATTCCACCCTACTGTCACCCAGGTAAGCCAGGTCAGATCCGTGCTTGTGCATCAAGCCAAAAGGACACCTGGGCGAAGAAATGCACCGATTGTTGACTATTTTGACTGTAACCATGCAAGACATATTGTAAGGACAGCACAGTGTAGTTTGCAGGTCAACAAGACAAAATAAAGACTGGAACAAAAGTCACCAAAGCATCGTCAACTCCACAAGGTGTTTTTATCACCGTGAAAGGCACGTACGTGACTATGCCAACAGCAGGACGAGAAACAAAATAACTGGTAAAACTTCATGCAGAACGTAAACACTGCGTGCAGTGACTATAATGGACGTAGCCTACAGATAATAATATCACTGTGTGCTGTTTGTAAGTAGTTGTATGTCTATTGACGAACATTCATTAACTGTAGTATCGTGAAAAAAAGGCGGCTGCGTTTGTATATGTGTGTGTGTGTGTGTGTGTGTGTTTGTTTGTTTGTGTGTGTGTGTGTGTGTGTGTGTGTGTATGTATGTGTATACGTGTATGACTATCCTTCTAACGTTATGTATGCATACATGTATGTGTTTGTGTATATGTATGTGTGCGCATGGCTGTGGGTACATAATCTGTGTGTGTGAGCTTGTGTTTTGTGCATGCGTATGAGTGTGTATGCGTATACGTGTATGCGTGCGTGTATCCGTGAGTGTACTATACATTTGAGTGTGTGTGCTATTAATATAATGGAGAATTTCGAAGAATTAATGTCTACAAAAGCATAAGTCAAGGGTGTCCAGAGCCACCACAGAAGTGTTAACGCCTCTGCACATGACTGGCTCTGTATCACAGACACTTTGAGACTTAGTTAAAGGGCATGACCGTCACTCTCTCCGGCAATCTTACAAAGCCACGTCAACGGACCGTTCTTTACAAAACAGTTCTGAATAGTCCACTGTTGTTCTTGACCAATACAAAAAGGCTTTTCAGCGTTTGAAATGCAAGACGAATATGGATGTGTATAGTTTGCCCTGACAAAATGTGTACAGAACTAGAAAGGCCGACATTTGCTGATGAGCAAATACAGCACTTGTCAATCCATCTCCATCCCAATGCAAAAACGTAATGTTCCATATCACCGTTTTGCAGAAATTGACCTAGAACATCATCCCACTCCAAAAAGGACTTTTGATATGTGTGGCAATAAAAACTATTGCCATAGCGATGTTTTATTGTATATGAGTATTAATGATTGTTGTTGTTGGTGTGTTGTATTAGTGTTCTATCCTTTCGCCTGGCTGAATGTATGAAGATTGTTTTATGCGATGGATGTTTGTAGGGAATTGCTGTTAACAAAAAAGGTGATCTCTTGTGTGAACGAAGTCAAGTGTGTGCATACCGTACACATGCTCATACCAAATTACAGGTCATTTGCTTTTAATACAAATGCACGGGAGCCAAAAACTATATATTTTTAGTCTAAAATGGCAAAAAAATGTAAAAAAATCACCAATTGCAAGTAATGTATACCCGAAGTGAAAATAGAGTACTGCGGGCACATGACCTACACACATTTATTCCAAATTTCAGGTCATTTGGTTTTATCGTTTTATCTAATACAAGGGCATTATATTTGTAGTAAAAATTGCAAAACATCTCAAAATAACTCATTTTTGAAGTGATGCATGCAGAAATGTTTATTTATTTATTTATTTGTTCAGCTGTTTACAAACAGCCAGGGCTGCCCAACTAGCCGTAGGCTATTGTCAAGGGCTAACCCTGTACATGTTCGCACATGTTCGCACACGACGGGTTATACCGCCCCTTACGGGGTGACACACCCGTCCGGGTGAATGATGTAAATCACCATGTGGCTGATACGAGACAGAGGTTCGCCAGGCCTCCATCCGGGTGCTTTAAAGTGAATCACCAACTCCCGACAGAAGGATTTGCACCAACGCACACCGCACCATCGCACGTGTGGGGGTTCTTTAACGTGCATGGGGTATGGCTCTCCCCATACACGGGACCTCCATTTGCAAAAATGTTGATGGCGTCCTGTGTCCAATACACCTCTACCAAATTTCAGGTGAATAGGTTGTAATACCAGGGTACAGGGACCCAAAATATATTTTTCGGTCTACAAATGACCAAAGAAACTAAATAAAGTTATTTTCAACACCTAAAAAAAGGGGCATTTTTACCTCCATACCAAATTTTAGGTCATTTGGCCCAAAAATATGAGAAAGTTGAATCCATTTGAAGATTTGACGATAGAAGAAGGAGAAGAAGAAGAGACCCGACAAAAATATTTCAATATAAAAAGAAACTGTTATATACACGGCTTTGTTGCACACTGCTTCATAAACGTCAAAGTTGGGCATCGATTTCGTCTCATCTTCCTGAGTTAACTAGTTACAAATAGTCTTTACATGATGATTATCCCCAGAATAATAAATTACAACCTTTGCGTCTATGTGAGAACTAAACAAATGCTGTCTACTTCGTACAGTAAGCAATTGCCAGATCAAGAGACCAAATAAACTGTGTATTGCAATATGATCCAATGTTCTCATATCGAGTTCAGGTGACCGTCACGTTCGAATGACATCATGAACAAAATCGAGGGGGCCTAAACTACCTACAACGTTTTTACATTTCTTGGTTTGAATTACTATGTACACTGTGAAATTAAGTGTCTCGTAATTCGTGGCATATTCTTGTTGAGTTCAAACTGCATGCTATGTTATTGCAGTTTGCTTGTGCACTGGCGTAGCTAGGGAAATACAGTACATAGAAACAAAGGTTATTTTCCGTTTCCTATGCCGTAGGGACTGCACAAGAACCCTGTGGCTGCACTGGCTACACGACACTCAGTGAACCGCACCGCAGCACTGCGTACGTTCCCACTAGAAGTGAGCCACTTCTCTGTGACGACCTTCTGCCAGAGGGCTGCTATCGATTCACCCACCGCCCGGACATAAAAATTCCAGAGGCCTGCGTGGAGCCAAATCACTGCGGTACCTTGGCACCAGTGTGGTTGGATGGCGCGCATCCCACCGACGACACATATGTCACTCGCTTTGGCTGTATCAATCAGGGTATTCCTGGCGACTGTTGCACGGACGAAGTGGATATCGGAATCAAGAAGTGCACAGACGAAGATGGAGCCACATTCTACGTGTACCGTCTCACCCCCACTCCTGGATGTGACATAGCCTACTGCGGAGGTAAATGTTTCTATTATGTTGTTGAACTTTTCGACTTTAAGCGAATAACCAAGCCCCCCCCCCCCCCTCCTTGTCTTCCTAGTTATATTTCAGCCATACCATAGGTATGTTGAAATATATTGTATTCGTAATGTTCTCTTCTTTATATTTCAGCCATACATCAGAGCCATACATAGTATGGTGAAATATATAAGCCTATTCGCAATTACCGGCGCGAAAATGCATGACGGGTAAAATCCGCCATTTGGGGAGATAACTTGCCAACCCAGTGTTGCGTCACGCGTGTGTAGTGTCAGCGTTTGTTTAGGGAGATGGCGCTCCGCGCCGCGCCGTGCGGCGCCGCAGGTGTTCCCACCTGACAGATACGAACGTACACCTCTTCTAAAGAAGATTCTAGAACTGTCAGTTAAGAATAAAGATAATTTTAAGTTTTTGAAGTCTGGTGTAAGACGTGTGTTTGTGTTTTACTGACAGTATATGAAGTAAGTGGAGTTTTTTTTTCATTTTCGTTCCGGCCGTAATGGATGAGGAGGCGGAAGTTTATACACATGAAGAGCTAAGACACAGGACGGTTCTTCATAGTTATACTGCTAATTTGCTAATGCAGTTCTAGAATTGATTGGTTCATGGCAGTTATAAGCTCTGATTGGTTCCTGACAGTAGAAAAAGAAATGAAAAGAAGACACCAGCAAGAGCAATTTTATCCATATCGGGAAAACATAATTATTGTGAGCTCCTACTGCTAGTTTGTTAGTTTGTCTGTTCGATAAATCATTTCCCATTACACAAGCCACTTCATGAACAAAGGCAAAAGTAAGATCCCGTTGATTTTATTCCAAAAAATATGTTCCTACATCACCACCAGTATGGCAGCATAAATGTACAGAACTCACAACTTAATGTATGAAAAATGTTTGAGAATACATTTGAGGACATGTTACAGAAAGGATCCACTTTTATCTATTACATCTTCATTACATTGTCATTATTATCATCGGTCACAGTTTCCTGCTATCACAACATAATCAGTAAAGGATCATTAAAAAAGTCACTGGCACTCAGCTGCCAGCAATTCAATATAGTTCATCTCTGCCAACTTGAATGGCTTGTATGCCAACTGTTTATTTGACCAAGTCTGGCTGCAGGTTCCGAACCAATGCAGCACAGACCTTGATAATGTCATCTACTGCTGACATGAGTGTTATGGGAAATGTACCCTCCAGGATTTTGAAGTCCTTAAGTCGATTGTTAGCACGCTCTACGCGGATCCTCAAGTTTGCAACAGTTTTTGTTTTCTTTACTTTGTCTCTTGTCATGTGTCGCCTCCCCTATGCTGCTGGTGGTATTTCTAGTGTTGCATTCAGCAGCATCAGGTCCTCCTGTCCTGGATTGGAAATCCCCTATCTGCCATTATTTTTATAACGTCATTTGGATCAACCAAATCTAAAAAGCCACAGTCCCAGGTAATGAACACATCAGAGGCTCTTCCGCCATAGGTCTTTGAAAGAAAGGAGATGTGCCCATTTGGTGTGATCCCTACAAACGGCTTTAAAGTATTGTGTTTTTATAGTCATACCATGTGGAGGCTTGTAAGTCTAAAGATCTAGGTCTCTCAATAAATATTTCTGTACAATCAATTATGCATCTTATTCTACTACATTGTTTCTTGAACTGTGGTGGCAAGGTCTTGGAAATTGCAGCTCTACTTGGCCATACTATCAGTGGTTGTAGTGTGACAGACAGGAAGCGAACCCAAGTGTTGGCAATCTGTGAGCAAGAACAGTTTTGTCCGACCATGGGTCTTTCTTGTCAGTGGGAAATGCATAGCTGGAAAGGTTGGGGACAGTTGCATCATCAAAATCCTTTTCTTGTTCCATGTTTTTATTTGGACATGTCCCTGACTTCCTTTTTTTAAAGTTGATACAAGAAGGTTGAAACCGCCTTGGTTGATATGTTCCATTACCGCAGCCGACCACTGCACACAGCCTCATGTTGAACTCCGGCACCTTAAAAAAAAAGAAGAAACATTAAAGCAAATATCAACACTTAAACAAAAAATACAGCTTTAAAGCGCAATACACTTCAATGCACATTCTACATGCACCCCTCCCCACCGTCACGTTTGCATAACTTGCAGCGACCTTGCTTGCACATGTATTAGTACAATTTTTCAACCTAAAGCACCAGTTTAATACTAATACCGACATCCAAGCCATTCACTGCGATTATTTTTCTAATCGAAGTGTTGGTCACAGTACGAAAGCTCCTCAGTCAGTGCAAGCGGGGTCATGTCCGGACACGAGAGATCACGAGACAGTGACCATATCGGCTTTCATTATTGTGAAGACACAAGGTCGTGCATTTTAGCTAACATTTTTACGGTTTATAACATACGTAGGTTAAAATTTCCTAATTATGTCACACTGGTAACCTTTACAGACAAAAACCTGACTGTAGTGAGAATGGACAAAAATTCTAGAAGTAAGCGGCAAAGATAGATGGCTTTCTTTCTTTCTTTCTTTCTTTCTTTCTTTCTTTCTTTCTTTCTTTCTTTCTTTCTTTCTTTCTTTCTTTCTTTCTTTCTTTCTTTCTTTCTTTCTTTCTCCTGTCAAATCTTCAAAGTGATTCATCTCCGCCGTTCCTGGACCGAATGACCTGAAATTCGGCACATGAGTAGAATGGGCCAATACCTTGATGCTTTTTCTCATTTTTTTCATATCTGCCTCTAAAATGATTTTATTGAGGTTTAAAGGTCATGTTTTGACCAAGACGGCATATTTTGGCCCCCTGTACCCTGGTCTTACAATGGAATGGCCTGAAATTTGGTGTAGATAGGCATTAGATAGTTGGTAAAATGACCCAAGTAAAATTTTTTTGATTTTGATTTTATTTATTTGCACATAAAAAAAGGGCATGCATACAGTAAAGATAACTGATAGATAAAAACTGTGCGGGAGAGAGGTAGAAGCCAAAAAGGCTTATGGGAGACCTCCTCCTAACAAACTATTGAACACAAATTCAAATGAGGTAATTGAAATGGTATACAAATAATAACATAAACATAAATGTGTAATAACAATTAGGTGATTACCAATAAAGCAAATTTGAAACAAATGATTACAAATCATAAATGGGTATCAACAATTAGATGATCAACAAGTAAGGCATAGCAAATATTCTAGAAACAAAATAAGAAAACAAGGATATAGCAACAACAAGTACCTGAATGAACAGTTAAATAGAGTTAATGTGTGGCTATTACTTAGGGGCTGGGAGATGAGAGAAAGAAGTTTTTGATGCTGCGCTTAAAACTACTAATTTAAAGTAACCATGGATGTAAAACTTTTTAGGTGGAGGGGGAGATCATTCCAATTTTCTACACATTTAGATCTAACAGTCATTTGGGCTTGAACAGTTCTTACTGGAGGAATATGTAAATAATGTCTTTGTCGAGTTTGATAATTGTGGAATTGTAAATTAAGAGTTAGAAAGCCTGCAAATGTGTCTGGAAGAGAACTATTAAAATATTGCATTGTGAAAAGGGTTAGCTGAAGTCTATTTATATCAAAAATGTTTAAAATCGAGAATAGTGGCTCTGAATGGGCGTAGAAGTGGGATCCAGTTGTGATGCGAGCAAATCTTTTTTGTAGAAGTCTTAGGGGCTGCAATGTAGTTTTGTAAGTTGATCCCCAGACAATATTACCGTAGGTTAAATATGGATATATCAAGCTGTCATATATGGTTGTAATGGTTTTTTTGAGAGAAGATATTTAATTTTCCTAACAATACCGATGGTTTTTTATATTTTTTTACTTATCATATCTATATGTGATTTCCAGGTCAGACGGTCGTCTATGATAATTCCTAGGAACTTTGCTTGAGACTCTTGAGACAGGGGTAGATATTTTAGAAATAGTTTCGCGTTTCTATCATAAGTTTTATTTCTATTGCTGAAAATAAGGTAGTAAGTCTTTTTAGCATTAACTGATAGCTTGTTTGCCTCAAACCAGGTGATGACTAGGGTTTCAAACTTGGAGTGTGAAAGAAAAAGGTTGGAATCATCAGCAAACGAGATAAAGAAAATAGTCGATGACATAAACTACTTTAAAATGCTTGATTCAGCACTTTTCTGAGGGGAAATTGGTTTTCTTTCGGCCTCCTCCCGTGAACTCCAGTGACCCCACACACCTGCGCAGCCTGGGCTTTCGCGAAAGCTAATTGAATTTAATGGGGCCAGCCAATCAGCGCCGAGGAAGACGAATGCTAATTAATATTCTTAAGCTGGCTTCCAATGCCGTATATACAGACAAAAACACATGCATATTACAGCCTTACAGTGGCCATACATATGTGTGTCACCCTTTGCCCGGTTTAAAATTGTAGTTTGCGAGGATTTGGAGTTCAGACAGGGCCATTTGAGCGGTACGCATGCATTGAACATTAGAATACAAGTCTTTGTCGTTGAATTAACCAACATTCCGCATGGCAATATCAATCATTCTCGGCATAGTTGACTTTGGTAGGGTTAGTTGAGACAATCGTGTAAATGTTACTTGGCGGAAAACGCGGGAAAATTTGCCAGTTTGCGTTTTTTCTTCATATCTGCCTCTAAAATGATTTTATTGATGTGTAAAGGTTATCTTTTGACCAAAACGGTATATTTTGGCCCACTGTATGTACCTGGTATTACAATGGAATGACCTGAAATTTGGCGTAGATAGGCATTAGATAGTTGGTAAAATGATCCAAGTAAAATTTTTTGGCATAAACTACTTTGAAATGCTTGATTTCAGCATTTTTCTGAGGAGACATTGGTTTTCTTTCGGCCTCCTCCCGTGAACTCCAGTGACCCCACACACCTGCGGCAGCCTTGGCTTTCGCGAGTTAATTGAATTTAATGGGGCCAGCCAATCAGCGCCGAGGAAGACGAATGCTAATTAATATCCATAAGCTGGCTTCCAATGCCGTATATACAGACAGAAACACATGCATATTACAGCCTTACAGTGGCCATACATGTGTGTGTCACCCTTTGCCCGGTTTACAATTATAGTTTGCGAGGATTTGGAGTTCAGACAGGGTCATTTGAGCGGTAGCGGACGGTACGCATGCATTGAACGTTAGAATACAAGTCTTTGTCGTTGAATTAATCAACATTCCGCATGGCGATATCAATCATTTTCGGCAGTGTTAACTTTGGTAGGGTTAGTTGAGACATTTGAGAAAATGTTACTCGGCGGAAAACGCGGGAAAATTGGCCAGTTTGCGTTTAGTTTTGGTACGTAGGTTTGACAGTGGCGAAATTGATTATTTTCTCATCAATATTTCTCGTCATAATTATTTGAACTGTAAATCTAAACAATTGACTTACATGTGCAATTTTTACATGAATAAAGATCAGTGGGTACTAACATTATGTGTAACTTATTGCTCTTTGTCAATAGATCAGCATTTTTTCTATAGTGGCCATATGTCTATAGTGGCAACATTTCTCTCACTGTACTGGAAAGAAAAGTGATGTATTTTTTCCCGATCAAATGTAACGTTAGTTACTTCTAGTGTTGTTGTTGTTTTTTATTACGTAAACTTTGTACATTCAAATTGTAAGTAACTTTAAACTGCCAGAGTTTTAGCCCAATAAAACACTCCCAGTACCAGGGTATCACCACTGACCCCCGAAAAGAAACCCTCGAACAAGGTAGAAACTCTTATCCTCCGGGTCTCGCACGCTACGAGCAGGAGATTATAACACTAACACAACAAGATTACGCCCGTTGGCTGTTGCATACAAAGTAAAACAATTTAACAGTGGTATGCGGTATGCAGGAGGATATACTTAACAAAGAAGGAAATGAAATATATAGATAAAGCCACATCAAGTTAAGATGTTGGTCCTGGAATTTTTCAGAAAAGAAATGAAGAAGAAATGAAGCGAAAGACTGGTAAATTCTTTTAAAAATTCGATACGTCTCCGTTTATGTAATGGCTCATACAAAACAAGAAGAAGATTTAAGTTTTCAGCTTGAAAAAAAAATACTCCTTCTACACAGTACCTACTTTCCAAGCAGAGGTTAGGCTGCGGCTGTTTTTTTAGTCGTTTTTATCGGGCTTTCTATTTTGTCATTTTTCTTGATGTACGACAGCCAGTAGGTTTTGACGCAGTAAGATATGAAAAATAGAAAGCCCGATAAAAAAGACTAAAAAAAAACGATAAAAAACAGCCGGAGCCTGGCCTCAGCTTGGAGAGTACACAGTACCTGCACCTGCTTGATAATTATTAAAACGCATACCATACTTGAATAAAAGAAAAGTTCGAATTCACTGCAATAATAAATGTAACCACATCACTAGGAGCTGATAACGGTACTTAGACGTAGTTATTGTACTGGAAATTGTTGAATGGCTTCATGTAATTTCATGATGAAAATCTTCTGAATGGAAGATGCGGTGTTTTTTTTTTCACCTTCGGAAAAATAGGAGCTGCCGCGATTCTAAAAAAACAATTAGTTATGCATAGGGGCTACTGTGGAAGATTATATTCTTCCATATGGGCCCGGGACATATTGGGCAAGCTCTGTTTTGACCTGGAATCAATTCACAATATCAGTTCTCTTTTGGGGATAACTTACAGTCAAAATGTTCCATTGGCATTATTGCGCAGGGATGACTTGGAACAGTCCAATGCTGCGTGGGAATGGGTATGGCTGAAATATGCTGTATTTGCACCCAAGTGAATGTCGGCCTTTCTAGTTCTTTCTTTCTCCTGTCAAATCTTCAAAGTGATTCATCTCCGCCGTTCCTGGACCGAATGACCTGAAATTCGGCATAAAGGTAGAGTGGACCAATACCTTGATGCTTTTTTCTTCGAATTCATTTTTTTCATATCTGCCTCTAAAATGATTTTATTGAGGCTTAAAAGTAATTTTTTTACCAAAACGGTATATTTTGCCCCCCCCCCCCCTGTACCCTGGTATTACAAGTGAATGACCTGAAATTTGGTATAGTTAGGCATAAAATAGTTGGTAAAATGATCCAAGTAAAATGTAAAATGCTTCATTACAGCACTTTTTTTAGGGGAAATTGGTTTTCTTTCGTTCTCCATGCCGTGGCCTTTCGGACGTTCACCCCACAGAGCCGACACCTGCACCTGCGTCTAGCCGGCAGGAAGAGGTAATTCAATTAATGATCCAGCCAATCAGCGAAGAGGAAAGCGAAGGCTAATTAATATTCATAAGCGGGACCACACAATACGGTAACTTGAAGACTCAGGCTGTACAGACTTCTTGCCAGGATTTTTTCAAAGCGTCGGGCAGGGGTCCGGGGGCCGCCGAAGGTCCGGCGGGGTCAGGGGCAGAGCCACGGTGGAGGGACCCAGGTGGGCGAAGCCCCCGGAAGCTCTTGCATTTTAGACTATTGAGAAGGCTTATTTTATCAGTTTTTTAGGGCCATATCTACGATAATCGTAGCAGTCACTTACTTCTCTTCAACAGTTTGACGTAAAAATACTTCGGGTCAAAGCTTCAAAGACAACTAAAACCTCATAAACAACAAACTTTACTCAGCTCAACAGTGCTTATAAATATTGTCAGGGTTGCCGTCCTTAGTTGAAGCGCTTATTTAACGTTATAGCGCTAGTATCTTCGCTGCGCCGTTAGCCGCCGTGCGACTTTTGTTGACGGTATGATATCCCTGCGTCGCCGCCTCGCTGATATTCCCACGGACATGAAAAATACCCGGCAAAAACGCTGTTCTGCGTCAAATTCTATTCTATAAAACATGTGGGACTCAGTGTTACAGTCTAAATATTTTGTAGAAGCACCGCTGTGGGAAAGAAGGTCCAAGCAAATACATCACGAAGCATTAAGTTCGCTGTCAACTGGCACACGGCACATGACTGTTTGAAACTCTAAGTCTAATCAACAGCCGTGTTTGATTGATAGCCGGCGGCCCTTTGATGAAGTCGGCGAAAGGTGCGTTAGTTAGACAGCTTGCGTTTAGTTTTGATACGTAATTATAAGTTAGACAGTGGCGAGAATGATTATTTTCTCATCAATATTTCTCTTCAGAATTATTTGAACTTAATTGTTCTTCTAAACCATTGGCTTACCTGTGCAATGTTTATATGAGTAAAGATCAGTGTACTGAAATCATGTGTAACGTATTGCTCCTAGTCAATAGATCAGCATTTTCTCTATAGTGATCACCTGTCTATAGTGGCCACATTTCTATCACCGGACTGGAAAGAAAAGTGTTGTATTTTCTCCAGAGCAAATGTAGGTGTTTCTAGTGTTGTTGTTGTTTGACATAAACTTTGAACATTCAAATTGTATGTAACTTTAAACTGCCAGAGTTTCAGCCCAATAAAACACTCTCAGCGCCAGGGTATGAACAGACTGACCTCCGAAAAGAAATCCTCGAACAAGGTTCAATCGTATCTTCAGGGTCTGGCAGGAAGTTGTTACACTAAAATAAGATTAGGCTCGATGTCTGATTGCATACAAAGTAAAACAGTTTAACAGTGGTGAACAGAATTATATGCTTAACAAAGAAGGAAAATGAAATACATAGATAAAGCCATATCGAGTTAAGTTGTTGGTCATGATTTTTTCAGAAAAAAATGAAGCGACAGGGGGGTAAAATTCTTTGAAAAATTCGGGACGTCTCCGTTTAGGTTCTGGCTCATACAAAACAAGAAGGAGATTTAAGTTTTCAGCTTGAGGAAAACAAACGCTCCTACTACACAGCACCTGCTTGATAATTATTAAATCGTATGCCCTACTTGAATAAAAAAAAGTTCACAGCCATAATAAATGTACCCACATCACAAGGAGCTTATACTTTTTTATACTTACACCTAGTTATCGTACTGAAAATTGTTAATGACATTACATGAAGCCATTCAACAATTTTCAGTCATGATGAAAATTTTCTGAATGGAAAGTGTGATTATTGTCTTTTTCTTAAAAATAGAAGCAAGCTCTATTTTGACCTCGAATCAATCCACAATACTAGTCCACTTTGGGGGATAATGTACTAGTACTGTTAAGATTGTTGCGCAGGGGTGATTTGTAACAGTCGAATTTTGCGTGGGAAGGGGTATGGCTGAAATATGCTGTATTTGCTCTCAAGCAAATGTCGGCCTTTCTAGTTTTTTTAAGTTTGATGACATTACTGTAACGGTAACCGTTATGGTAAAGTATTGTCATGAATTTACGCATTTGCACGTATTATTCACTCATAGTCAGAATATTGAAAGCATAGTTGTTTATCACAGAATGTCTGATTTTTTTAGCCCTTCGTTAATTTTGCAGCAAAAATACTATTTCAGAACTGAGAAATCCAATTGATGCGGTATATGGTGTGAAACATTGGTCAGAGATAAGTTTTGATTGAAAGTTGTCAGAATTGTTGCCAAACCTCTGACTATACCTGCCCTGTGATGTCTAGGTGACTATGTGACGTGCGAAGCTGGTAAGATATGGAGCACTTTCTATGAGGAATGTGTAGGTGAGTTTAGTACTACATTATACATACACGATACATGTGGCATGTGCTCGCTGGAAAGAAATTTGAATGTAAAATATTTCATATTGTTAGTGTTCTCCAACCCCAACAAATAAACGATATATGTTCTGATTGCTTGATAGATTTAAGAAGATCAAAACAAATAAGTTTTAAAGGCACTTATACTCTCCATTATATCTTTAGCCAGACACTGGAGATAAATACTTTTGCAATCATTCATATTGTTTATATTACCCACTCTTTCAGATGATGTCCCGACTATGGACAACCCTGTCCTCCATCCACCTGAACTTGATCTTGACTTGTTTAAGGTCACCTTCACGTGTCAAGTCAAATACGACAAGCAAGAAGACGACGGAGCAAGATTTGCTGTCAAGTTCCTTTTCGATGACACTGAATACGACGAAGTGAACAATACGACGGAGTCGTCTCTAACCCCGGCCAAAAAGACGATTGAATTGGATGCTAAATTCCTCGGTGATTTCAAGATAGAGAAGAAAAAAGTTGTCAAAGAGGACTACTGGGACTCAAAGATGGGAAAGACGGTACGGATATCTTGTTACTATCTATAGAAATTATCGAAAAGGCGAAAAAGAACAAACATACTGTTCTAAGGATGTAAAGATTTCCAGCTTCATTGTGCCACCACAATAGGCAAGGCTACAGCCTGTCCCAAGTAACCTGCTAGGGATTGGAACCAAGAACCTTTGGATTCTATGTCATGAACCCAGTGCGAAAATTGCAGTTTCATATGTCTAAGCTTGTTGATTAATAATCCACGAAGCTTCATTAGTAAATTGTCTCACATGTGAGAAAAATTTCACCCTGTAATTTTTATCAATTAATTAATCATAAACATTATTCCTTTTTGTGCGGCCCATATGAACTATGACCTGACCACGTAAGCTGGCGGCACTTGAAAACTAGTTGGTTCACGTGTGAAACCTCACAAATGTTTGGCTCCTGTCATTCTGCCCACCACCACCCCTTTCTCCACCAAATAGTTTTAGAAGTTTAGGAAGCTGGTTATAGTTGTTTTAAAGAGTGCAGCTGTGTTTTCATCTGAAACGTTATTGCGGGATTAAAGCTTTTTCCTTTTTCGGCTAAATTTGCCAAACAGTCTTAGTTTGCTTGATAATTTTTACTTCCCTAGTTCCCTGTAGTAATGAGGCTGTTTTCACTTGAAGGTTTCCTGTGTCGTACAATCGTATTGGAAAGGCACACCGGAGCAAAAGAGCAAAGAGATGCAGAGTAACGGATACTGGGCAGGAATTGTGGTGAGATAATGAATTTTACCTCTATTATATTAGTGTTTTACCTGTACTATATTAGACACAATTTTAACAATGATCATTACTGCAATATGACCTAGGTTGCTATAGTACAAGTAGTGAGCGAATTTTTTGTTAGTCTACTTTCTTGTGTTGGGAACAGTTTGATTTTATTTTTCAAATGTTATTTAACTTCTGCGCTGATGTCATACTTGTATATGTCTCGACATATTCGAATTCTGTTAACATATCATGTTTATGTTTTTCCAAACAACAGGCTGAAAAGACTCGGGTGAATCTTTTCGAGGGTGCCAACACCAAAGAATACTTGAATTTGTACGCGACTGTCCCCTTTGTGTGCAGTACCTTCGAAAATCAACATTCTAATTGCAAAATCCGCATTAACCTTGTGGTAGATCAGGACGCCAGCGTGGTAGAAGAATGTGGCATAGACATTAAAGCCAAGAGCTGGGATCCACAAACAAAGCGTGCTTACGCCAACGAAAAACGTATCTTAGCCGTCCAGGACTTAAAAGATGACGGAGACCACATTCTTGCACTGGAGTTCGGCACTATCAAAATGATTAACTTTCACCATCCTCATGATGAACACGCTGAAACTCAGTACGGCGAGTTAGTCCCACACATCTATAATGGGTACGCACCTGAGAGTATTCAGGTAGGAATCACACACAGCTAGTATTAAACAATGCTAACGTGCTCTTGGGACAGTTTCACTACGATTACTACAGCTTTTGAGCTAAGTATACTGTACTAACAAAAGTACTAGTATATGAGACAAGATGCTTACTTATTAGGTTAAGCAATTATGGTAGCTAGCTAATATCAATATTGTCCGCTAATCACCACAAATGTATTACCTTTGCCAAGGCTGTTATGTATTTTGGTGCCATTTGTGTGCTTATGGATATAGCATACTTCAAGAAGCTGTAATGAATCCTTAGTATATTTGGCATCCTTAGTATATTTGGTAGGTGGGTAGGGGCTGGCAAACGCTAAGTTAGACAATGGCTTTCTAAGGTACTGTGGCGGAACCTCCTGTTCTGATACGTGTATCTTGTATTCTGATTTGCAGGTCGTAACAGTGGATTCTTCAACCGGTCACTGCAAAGGGGTGACGGACCCGCACTACACCACATTTGACGGCAGGTACGTAACTTTAAATAACATGGATGGCACCAATTCAAAACATATTTTGCTTATCAATCAGTATTGTCTGAAGAGTGACGCATTAATCGGTTAATGACCACGCACACACGAGGTGTATATGTTGTCATAAGGCCTGGTCATTTGCTATAACCACCTCAGCAATCCACCGAGGGAGCGAAAGTCCTTGCTGGGTGCTATTCTGATTGGCCAATGTTTTGTGAACTCTCCTTCTGATTGGATCCGGTTACCGGTTATTATTCATTTCGACTGAACAACTAAAACAACGATGTTTAGATAATTTTAGCTGTCCGGTTACCCCGCTCGGGACACTTCTATGCGTTAATGCATCATAGCCAATATGAAATGGAGCCTTCTGATTGGTTGACGTCGCCTGTCTATATGATGATATTAGTTACATCAGCACTTGATTAATTTTATTCTCGATATACTGATATCAGTTAATAAACCTCCAAAATTATTTCATATAGCTTTGAACCATCATAATTTGAATAACAATCAATGTATTTCTGAGTAGCATTGTTTCTAGGTAGTAATGGTTGAGTGGAAATTTTCAAGTGTCTCAGTAAAATTCGTCGACACGATGTGAATGTTAGAGCAAATCATGGCCCTATGTAGAGAACCATATTTCTATCATTATCATCATTATCATTATGGCACCCGTACGCGTGTTCATGCGTAAATGACTTGGGCATCAAATGTTCTTATAACAAGATTTTAATATTGCTATTAGAATATCTATTGAAAGGTTACATCTAATGATATTTTCCCTTCCTTTCACAGATACTATACCCACTATCTGGTTGGACAGTTTGTCTTCAGCAGAACCACAGAGAGGAACTTTGAGGTGAGACAACACTGTAATTACTCGATGAACTCTAATGGCAAATCAAATATGAGAGCAAGATTTCATAATTTATGAGTGGTTTGTAAATGTCACACAGTCATACACATGCACCCCGTGCAAGCACATCAACTCTCAAACACTTACAAATGCAGCGGCACGCAGTCACACATACACAACACACAAAAGCGAGCGAGCACCCTGACGCGCGCACACACACACACACACACACACACACACACACACACACAAACGCGAGCGAGCAGGTAGCACACACACACATACACTCACATGCACACACACACACACACACACACACACACACACACTCACATGCACACGCGCGCACACACACACACACACACTAATACACACACACACACAAATACACACAAACACACACAAATACACACAAACACACTAGAATAAATACATACTAAATTTAGTAGCCTAAGTTTAATTTACCTAATTTACCTATCATTCCTCACGACAGGTTCAGGTGCGGACCTTTGTTTGTGGAGCATGGAAGGCTTCCTGCCACTGTGGAGTTGCTGTTCGGGAAGGGGATGACGTCATCATGATCGACCTCTGTCACACGGAATGGGGAGACCACTACGGAACGTACCCCAAGATCACAGAGAAGACTGCAGACGGGCAGGCGCTTTCTCCGGGCGTTGCAGTCTACAGAAGTCCGAACGGAAAGTCATTTTCGGTGCGTTGTTTTGTTATTGTTTATTGATATCTTCACCAAGTAATGTCGCCTTCTTCTATGAGATGATAAAGTGTATTATCTCAATTTGAGGAATATTACACATATCGCAAATATTTCCAAACTTGTTATGACATGCTGTTTGCGTAATGTTCGGTTAAGTTATCCTTCTCTCCCCCCTCCTCTCTCTCAAATGATATTTAAATTATTCTTTATTATGACAATTCTGCCCACTGCCCTTGTCCAATTGTTAACTTGAAGACATCCATCCTTTAAAGAAGAACTTTCTAAACTTGGTACGAGTATCACCTAACGATAAAAAGGGAAGTTTTACACGCTCTGGTAGCTGGTCACTCCGTATGTGATGGAATCCATGTTTTATAACATCCTCAGATCCACATGCCATCCGGGACAACAGTCAGAGCCAATATCAACTACTGGGGACTAGATGTCCACCTTACCGCTCTTGGTCTTGACAAGGGGAAAACTGAAGGTCTATGTGGTGACTGGGATGGAAGTCACAACAATGATTTTAAAATGCAGAATGGAACGACCACCGCCGACAGAAACACATTTGCTCGGGACTGGAAGTAAGACACATTCCACCAAAAGATGTTTTCCAATGTGTTTTTGTAATTTGTTTTAGCTGTTGCATCGAAAAGATCGGCTAGCTGTAATTTACCGCATAATCTTAACCAACATAAGAGCCATACAATTTAAGAGTATGTGAGCTTCGTTAAATACGACTGAGTCCCTCCCCACAGCAAAGCGCGGTTGCCCAGGAAATGAATTATATCTATCAAGTGAAGGGTACAGTCGAACAAATGAAATAAAAACATTCTTGTTGCGACTTTGCTAAGTATATACTAACAATGGCTGTTAACGTTAGTGGAATCGGTACCTTTTCATGATGGCCTTTGTTTATACTCATCGACAAAGAATTCGTTTGAAATTTACTTCATCGATCACTTTCTGCAGGGTGCCAGAAGGAGAGAGTCTTTTTGAGACAACACCAGATCCTGTCACAGATGAAACAGACGACGTGTCATACTGCATTTGCTCGCCGGGAAAGAATATCGACTGCAGTCCAACAAACAATGCAGAGAAGAACACCTTAAAAGACACCAACGTAAACGTAACACCAGACAAACAAGCCGGGAACGATGCAAGGAGGAGGAGAAAGAGAGCCATTGACGAATCACAGTTTTACAGCGACGATGTTGATGAGAGCGCCGACTACAACTTTAACTTTGGAGACGACCATGAGCCACCGGAGCCGCAGTGGCCGACACCGACACTGCAGATCACCGAAACACAAGCCAGAGCACACTGCATGGAAACCATTGCAAATTCAAGCATAGCTGACGCCTGTGGTGGAATCGGGGTGGACATTTTCGCCCCTGTGGAAGGCTGCGTACAAGACATTCAGGTAAAGAACCTCTCTTAATCCAAATTTGCCTTTTCCCTTTCTTCAACCTTGTAGATATCTATTAACAATCTTATCAAGCTTTGCTCTTAGTTTTATTTACTTGTTATCTGGTATTTTAAGAGCTGCAAGCCGTTATGAATTACGTAACCGTAATGTAATGATAATTCTGTGTTGCTATTTGCAGTTTACCGAAGACCTGGATGTTGCCAAAGATGCGTTGGAAGTGATGAAAGCTGACTGCATCACCGTCACCCCCCTGAAACTCCTTTTCCGCCGTACGCCGAAAATATCGCCGTACCCGCTAAAAAATATGGCCGTACCCGCTAGGCTCGCCGTACCCGCTAAAAAATATCGCCGTACCCTAAAAATCTCGCCGTACCCGTCCCTTTCCGCCGTACGGAATAGCCGGCCACAGGGCATACCCACACGAAGGTCGCATCTAAATACCCTGTACGGCGACGATACACGGTCTCATATAGCCTATGCTATGGGAAACATTCCTGGCCACCACTCTGCGGAGTGGCGTTGTACAAATCGCGCCCAATGTTGAGAACACTTCTGCAAACTTTGGTGAGAAGCGGTCTGTAGAGAGAAGCGGAGATTCGGCGTAACCCGGAAGTGACAGTCGTCTGTGGTGACAAACTTGACTTGAACCCTTTTCAGCAGATGGATACTGTCAACTTTGAAGGTTGATGAAACGTTAAGTAAACTTAAACTATCCGGTCTTACAGGAACAAACGGTGACAACTATTGCCAGTTCGTTATAATAAGAAACAACAGGTATTAAACAGCAGTCTGGGCGACTGTCTCTGTTCAGGATAAATATATTAGTAGTGTCTGTTTACAGGGGTCTTGGTGGGTCTGTACACAGGGGTATAGTAATGGAGGGTGGTGTGAGATAAAGGGCTAGTGGACTCAACCGTAGTCGAATTATGTTTACTGCAATGTGTGGCGATTTGATAAGATAAAATTGTAGCACAAACATACTCTCCAACTTGACAGAGGTTAGGCTCCTTTTTCAAGTTCACCTTTTTAGGCGTCTTCAGCGAGCTTTCCATTTTTTGACCTAACACGAGACATCAAGAAAATGGTACAAAATAGAAAGCCCAATAAAAACACCTAAAAAAGTTTAAAAAAATAAACAGCCGGCGCCTAACCTCTGCTTGGAGAGTAGCACAAACATGGAATTTGTACACAATAGCAGGTATTCTATTATCAGTTCAGTCACCCTCACACCTGGGTCACCACCACAAATGAGTGCAGATGGAGATCCCTACCACCAGTAAATACATATGACTCTCCACCCACCAGTGAATACATATGAAGATCCCCCAATACCAGTGAACACATGTGAAGATCCACCACCACCAGTGAATACAGGTGAAGATCCCCCAACACCAGTGAACACAGGTGAAGATCCCCCAACACCAGTGAAGACATGTGAAGATCCACCACCACCAGTGAATACAGGTGAAGATCCCCCAACACCAGTGAACACAGGTGAAGATCCCCCAACACCAGTAAATATTCAGTAACATATGAAGATCCCCCCGTGAACACCAGTGAAGACATGTGAAGATCCACCACCACCAGTGAATACAGGTGAAGATCCCCCAACACCAGTGAAGACATGTGAAGATCCACCACCACCAGTGAATACAGGTGAAGATCCCCCAACACCAGTGAAGACATGTGAAGATCCACCACCACCAGTGAATACAGGTGAAGATCCCCCAACACCAGTGAAGACATGTGAAGATCCACCACCACCAGTGAATACAGGTGAAGATCCCCCAACACCAGTGAAGACATGTGAAGATCCACCACCACCAGTGAATACAGGTGAAGATCCCCCAACACCAGTGAAGACATGTGAAGATCCACCACCACCAGTGAATACAGGTGAAGATCCCCCAACACCAGTGAAGACATGTGAAGATCCACCACCACCAGTAAATACAGGTGAAGATCCCTCACAACATACAGAAGGCCAAGACAGAAGTGCAACATTTACAGTTGAGCTTTATTTATTCATTTGCTTCTGTGTATATATTGTACAATACATTTGTATTGAGAACATTAAAGAACATTTATTTACATGCACATGTCTAAATCACTACTTTTATTTTGAGTTCTGCATATTGTACATATTGTTGCACCTTTTGTACAAATTAGCAGCCTATGTTTGCATATTAAGATAATTGATAGTCTGCTTCTTCGCTATCAGCACCAACAAACACCATATTGAGTGACATTTGGCTTCCCATCCATTCATTCTAAATGAAAATGGAAAAAAATGGTCATCATCATTATCATAAAGCATACGAAGCCAGTATGTAGCTATATACAACACACAGGTGCCCTATTTAATATATTAAAGTCATACTAGCAATTGAGTCTAACTTTAGCCTCATCATAGAAGAGTTGCTAATGAATGTATGGTACTTCGACACATTTCAGACAAGAATGTTCTCAATATGCACAGACTACTTCTTTTTCATTACTAGATTTCCTTTCTATTCTTACAATATAATGTCCTACTAGGTCTAAATCTGCAGGAGAATTAAAGATACTGAAATATATCATGAATGAATGCAAAAAATGGATTTAAAGAATTTTATATTAACTGGTACAGCAGTAACAACTCAACTAAACTCATTCAGCAGGAACCAGAACTGAAACATAAACAAAGTACCATACAAAGCATTGCTTTATCTCAACTTTTCAGCGTTGCTGCAACACTACATTAGATGTAATTGTGCAAATGAAACCACAATGATTCTGTATCATATTCTGACAACATAAGATGCATAAAGTCCAACTGGACAGATAACTATGTTACCTCATGCAGATGTCAATATCATCCCACTCATATTCCTGTGACTCTGCGGAGTTAAACGTTGATGGGGGGGCCTTGAGAGTGAAACATAAGCAGCAATAAGGGTGCATTGTATAAGGTGCTAAGTAAGATATCTGTAAATAAATCATTTTAATCATCACTGCTTTACTCACCATTTGCTTCCAAAGGTAAAAATGACCGTCTTACTACAATGAGGACTTGGAAAAATCAGCAAAAATGTATATTATGGATTGCTACATCGTATTAACACTTCTCCTTATAGAGAGTCATTGTCATGATCACCAACCTCGCCTTCCACACTTAAAATGGGATATAACTTATACGTTAAATCCCTGCAATGGGAATTGACACATCAAACGTTGCAGGAACTCCCTAGCCAAATAATGAACTAAGAGGGTAGGAATAAAAGGGACACGCCATATCAGTACAATACAATACAATGAATGAAATTGTGACAAAAAACACAATTCCGAGGCCTATTGCCCATGCTCCAGACCGCTTCTCACCAAAGTTTGCAGAAGTGTTCTCAACATTGGGCGCGATTTGTACAACGCCACTCCGCAGAGTGGTGGCCAGGAATGTTTCCCATAGCATAGGCTATATGAGACCGTGTACCGTCGCCGTACAGGGTATTTAGATGCGACCTTCGTGTGGGTATGCCCTGTGGCCGGCTATTCCGTACGGCGGAAAGGGACGGGTACGGCGAGATTTTTAGGGTACGGCGATATTTTTTAGCGGGTACGGCGAGCCTAGCGGGTACGGCGATATTTTTTAGCGGGTACGGCGATATTTTCGGCGTACGGCGGAAAAGGAGTTTCATGGGGGTGCCGTTGCCTATCAAAACGTCAGCTTGTATGAAGAGGGCGAAAACAACACCATGGTGCCACCAGTTGCAGTACAGCAAAATCTGTGCCCGAACGAATGCAGTAACAAGGGAGACTGCGTTAACGGTTCGTGTGTCTGCCACAACGGGTTCACCTCCGACGACTGCTCGCTAGTGGAAGGCGCCCCACCAACGGCCTGGTTCATCCCTAACGATGGCAAATGTGACATTCGGCTTCGGCCTTGTCGGAAAATAAGTTTGATCGCCGACGGGCTTATAGAATCAGAGAACCTAACTTGCCGTGTGAGACAAGTGAAGGTAAGCTGACTTCAGTAGAAAATAGCAATAGGCAAAGATTTTGTGTGGACAAAGATCAATCAAGAAAGTGAATGAAAGAAGCCTAGGAGACATACATGTGACAACGGACAGTCATTCTAATAAATGTAAAAGAGACTACTACTCAAATACTAGTGCTGACGTCAATATCGTTTTGGGAACAGAGAAAGACAAAAAGCCCCACTTTTTCAATAATTTGTGTGTTCCACGATTTTAAAGGCTTGTGAATGTGATTTTATGTTGGCGCAGGTCATTGCGACTTCTTCGTGTTAAATGATAAATTAGAAATAAATTTAGAATATGTTTTATGACAACGCGTTGTAAATGTATCTCAAGTCAGTAATTATTAAATTAAACCTTTACTACAGATGGTCCAAGGAGTACAGAACGGAGAGCCCTACGATGCTGCACGTACATCGGCGACACTGAAGAGCTTCCGAGAAGTCAAGTGTGATCTGCCGCTGTCTCCTGTCTGGCAAGGAACTCCTGACGAGACGGAAGGCGCGGTGACTCATGGGATGCTCGTCTCTGTGAGCAACGATGGTGTGGAATTCAGCGAGGAGAGACTGGTCACCATCTATGACAGCGCGTGTCAGGACTGCACATCAGGTTCCGTCTGCTTCTGGAAGGTGGGCCATCCGATACATGTTATCGATAAATGCTTTGTATTGATCATTTTCACAGAGGATGCATAGTCCTTCCATTTCCTCTTACTATGAATCAATTTCCTCTTACTATTTATGTTCAACCTTACTCAGGGGAAACCCAGTACTATCTACCATTCAGAACTGTCATTTATTGGCGACGCCTCAGGGGCGAGCCTAATGTTTATAGTGTGCGACCGTTTGACAGGAATTCTAGGAATTCCGCAGGCATGCGAGGAATTTTTCTACGGGTATTTTTTTCTACGGGTATTTTCTACGGGTATTCCCTAGGGAATTTGTTTTTGTGTGTGACTTTAGTCTGCTTTGTGTATGGCGTATAATAAGATGACGTGACCGATGTTATAAACCAGGATTTCTTGTTTTAATACTCGTTTCACCATCAAGTATACATCGCATTACATTTTTAAACAAAATACCCGATATTATGTATCGTTAGGGTAGAATTGTGGGTCAGTTATATTTTTTGCTTGACCATTCGGCGTAATGATGTCGTGTATGTATGAGGATTGTTTTGTTTCGTTTGAAGGTTTTTATTTCATATCTTTCTGTTATTTCATTTTGTATGGTTGTGTGACGCTTGAATCCCTTTTTTTCTTATTGTTGTGATGTTCATTTGGTTACCAAACCATCGCGACAAAGGGGTGTACTTGTCAGTCGATTCTTCCTGTAATCTGGGGGTTGTCATGCCGGCGTTCACCTGTGGGGACAGATTGTGAGAAAGGATTGATATGAAGTATTTTTGCAATAGTGATACTAACTAAGCAACTTTTGTATGTCTGGATCGGTAAAGTGTTGTTTTCTGTTAGTTACAGGCCGTCGGTAGTGATGTAAGGCATCAAAGTAATTCAGATATAATTTATAGCAAAAGTCATACATATTGAATTACAGCGCTTATATTGTCATGTCAAGTCAAAGTCCTTCCCGCTCCATGGTGCATAGGGCGGCGCCCATGTTCTTGGAGTAACCCTGGGCCAAACAAATGCAATTACTACAGTAGGGGGCCAGGACACTGGCTGTGGTGTGTGTTCAAATTACATACTCTTTCCCGAATGCTGAGTGCTAAGCTGAGAAATTAGCACGACCATTTAACACGTCATACTATATTGGCCGGGGATCGAACTTACGACGTACCGAATGCATGGCGAAGACTTTTCCCACTCGTCTCATTGCACCGGCGATAACGCTTGTGCAGCCAGACAACAATACTCGTGATGCTAACGTGCTGTTACTTTGACCGATGAGGTCTATTTCTCTTATAACCAAAGGGCACAAAAGTGCATTATCATTTACCTTTTGGTGTAGCCCGAGTTTTGAATCATTAAAGAAGTTTCAGAAATAAATTGTACCACCGTGAATAAGAAATAATGACACAAAATATTCTTTCTCGGCTTGGCTTCGCATGATCGAAGGCACATCACAATATCAATATACATGTCGGCTTAAAAGCCACAAGCGACGGCTATCGGGTCTAACATGCAGTACACTGTTACGTCGGGTTGCGTAAACCAGTATACAGAATATTTCGTCCATCATACAAGTAAAACGGCTGCATTTGCAAGAGATATCCAACTTCTACGTGTGGAAGGGTGGTAAAGGTGATTGGAAAAGCATCCTGTATACATCGGCTATATCATCACCTGCCTGTAATAAGACAGAATGAAATAAGTCACATGTACGCTCACCGCTATTAAACTGCTTGGAGGACAATGGGTGATCAGATTACCGGTACCGTTTTGGCTACAGTCAGAGTGATAAGACGGCGGGCGATCGGAGGACGGATGGGAGTATGGCAGTTCCGGCAATCGTCGGTTAATTGACGACTCGTGCTCAGCAGTATTGCTATAGAACTGTGGATACGTGCTTGACTGTACTAGTCTACAGACGATAAAGGGTGAGTGAAACGCAGAGTAAAAGATGATTGAGAACGGGGACCCCGGTAACAAATCGTATCTTTTACTTTAAGACCACGGGAAACAGATGAATATGACCACGAGAAACAGAAGCGTTTGTTGTTCGGCGGCGGCAAGGTGGCGAATGGAATTCCACAGGAGGGCCTCATGGAGCTCTGATATCTTCGGCCGATCAAAAACAAAAGGGTTGTGCCTGGTTGTGCCGTAAACAACATGTGGTATGAGTAACAAACTGCCAAGAAGTTTCCACGTTGAAAGATATTATCTAAACAAAATCAAAAAACTCTGGCGAAACACGGTCACAGATGAAGACTAATTCCTACACAACAATACGCTGTAAAAATGCCAAAACTATTATGCCGTTAATATGGGACTCATATTTTATCTTGCCGAAACGTGATGTTGGCGGACTTTTTGAAGACCAAGGTCTCGGGCGGTTTGGGGTAAGATTTGGGCCCACGAGATTAAGGTTGGCAGTGTTACTCAACCCAAGCACACAGTCCCAAAATCCACCTGGTACGATTCACATCGTAACGCTCTCGGTTTATTTAGCTCTAGTCACTCTTAACAACTTGTGACGTATCTATTATACGCATAATACATGCTATCATTAGCAAGGTACTCTCACCGAAATTGAGTCGCTTGTGCATGTTCACTGTCCAGTTGAAGCGCCGCGTCTAACTCGGCCGACCTTGTCCGCCGCGCCATCTCCGCCTGACTAGATAGTCAGTGATCGATCTTTATTGGGAAGCAAACTGACGCTATTCTGAGGGCTGCCATTGGTTGGAAAATGTACGTGTGCAGTTCCTATTTGTCAATGTTTACAGACTGACGTCAGCACGGTGACCAATCCCAAGACGATGTCCAGACGACGGCCAAGGACCGCCCGATTTGTTTGTTTTAACTATCCAAGCGGGGACGATATAGTCACAGCATTCAAAACGGGGATTGAAATGTAACCAAAAAGGATCTATTTTACGATGGGTATATTGCAACCTAACAACGCTAAATGCAATAGCAGCGAATCAGAACATTATAACCCGGAACTTTTTCATGCCTACCTTAAAAATTAGTACTAAGTTTTAACGGCTACAATGTTTCCTGTTTATTGACGAAGCGTAAAACAATAGATATATCTTGTACCGTCTTCTCTGAGGTGCGCTTATCGGGTAGTTTAGTTGATATTTTTGATCATGCATCATATACTGGGCGATGTTAAATTCAGTATCTCCGGGAACAGTCCTGGTTATATTGACCTCTTATTTCTTTTTCCAAAATGTGACTAGACATTGCATCTCCGAGGTTTATACTACTCTAATTAGATACAAAAATAAAGGACTTTGCCCTTTCATCTTGTATGCAGATACACACCAACATGTGTTGTATCAATCACACACGAATATATTGCCATTTTAACAAAAAGAACTAGTCTATATTGTGACACGCTGTAACTATTGTGGGGAAATAAGATATACATAGTACATAGGTAGAATGATCTAGCAAGACCTCAAAATTAACCCAAACACGACTGCGTACTAGTTACCACTCGTACATTGCAATTGACGAGTATTTATTTTCTTTCTGAGTACCTATCGTAATCCACAATGTATGGGTTACATGAGTTATTACCTCGTAAGCTACCATTTCTTAAGCTGGCGCTATCTCACTCCTATACAAGGGAAGAATGACACTTAAATACACAGACATGTCACTTGATGACAATGTTTTATTCACTTTAGAAGAACCAACATTCAATGCTATACCTGTGTCCGATTAAATGGTCATGTTTGAGAAATGGCTGTGTGTTGTCATAAAGAAATATATTCTGTGTATAAAAATCACTATAAAAAACAAACACTCAATGCTATACTTGTGTATATATAAATCTATTGTACAGTGGTCAAAGCTAACCTGTTCATTGTCGATAACATCTCTTTTTGTATGTCACCTGATATGCCCGGCGTGTGCTTAAACCTAAAATTTACGTCAGGTCTACGCGTGCGTATTATCAAGATTCTCAAACCCATTGCCGATAATAACAACAGCCTTGGTCACGACATTCACCAGACCTGAACGGTATTGTCTTTTGATAATGCCGGTACCACTTTGTATCGGTGGCATCTGCAACTGATTGGAGCAAGATGCCGCCGTGCAAATTAATGACGGGATCTTCTCTTTGTATCTAACTGAGAAGCTCAGTATGTGGCCCAGACGTGCCAGGCGCTATCTGTATGCGTCTAGAACCCGTGTCCCCAGACGGTCAAACCACTCGCGCATTGTGCGAAGAGATATCTAGCAAGACCTCAAAATTAACCCAAACACGACTGCGTACTAGTTACCACTCGTACATTGCAATTGACGAGTATTTATTTTCTTTCTGAGTACCTATCGTAATCCACAATGTATGGGTTACATGAGTTATTACCTCGTAAGCTACCATTTCTTAAGCTGGCGCTATCTCACTCCTATACAAGGGAAGAATGACACTTAAATACACAGACATGTCACTTGATGACAATGTTTTATTCACTTTAGAAGAACCAACATTCAATGCTATACCTGTGTCCGATTAAATGGTCATGTTTGAGAAATGGCTGTGTGTTGTCATATAGAAATATATTCTGTGTTGAAATCACTATAAAAAACAAACACTCAATGCTATACTTGTGTATATATAAATCTATTGTACAGTGGTCAGCCTAACATCACTTTTTGTATGTCACCTGATATGCCCGGCGTGTGCTTAAACCTAAAATTTACGTCAGGTCTACGCGTGCGTATTATCAAGATTCTCAAACCCATTGCCGATAATAACAACAGCCTGGGTCACGACATTCACCAGACCTGAACGGTATTGTGAGGGTCTGCATGCTCTTTTACGTAAGGCGTAGGCAGCCAATTTTATTTCCCGTAATTCGTAGGGAAAACCATCTTATCTACGTAATTCGTAGCGAGGCGACCAAATTTAGCGTAATTGCCTTCCTTGATTTAGCGTAATACGTAGGGGGTTCTTTTAAATTCAGCGTAAATCGTTGTCGTAACCACCCATGCAGACCCTCTATTGTCTTTTGATAATGCCGGTACCACTTTGTATCGGTGGCATCTGCAACTGATTGGAGCAAGATGCCGCCGTGCAAATTAATGACGGGATCTTCTCTTTGTATCTAACTGAGAAGCTCGGTATGTGGCCCAGACGTGCCAGGCGCTGTCTGTATGCGTCTAGAACCCGTGTCCCCAGACGGTCAAACCACTCGCGCATTGTGCGAAGAGATACGCAGGGTCACACCCTGAACCCCCCCCCCCCCCTCACCCACTCTCGCATATAACAAGACTCGAGTCGTGCGTAGGAGATTGTCCTAGATCCATTCCGTGTAGCAGATGATTTCATGTTGTGCAAGCAAGCATTTGTTGTGTCCGTTTTGGCGTAGAGGTTATCATTTTTCTATGTATTGATTCTCACCCCACAACCGCTGTCTAGCCCTCGGGAGGTGCTCAGAAAAAGTTGCGGCGGTCAATCTTAAGCTGGCTCTATCTCACTCCTGTACAAGGGAAGAATGACACTTAAATACACAGACTTGTCACTTGATGACAATGTTTTATTCTCTTTAGAAGAACCAACATTCAATGCTATACCTGAGTCCGATTAAATGGTCATGTTTGAGAAATGGCGGTGTGTTGTCATATAAAAATATATTCAGTGTATAAAAATCACTATAAAAAACAAACGCTCAATGCTATACTTGTGTATATATAAATCTATTGTACAGTGGTCACAGCTAACCTGTGTTAGAAAGCAATTGTACATACAGACATTTCCTTATAGACCGTCTATAGATAATGGTTAAGATATTTTAAGAAACTAAAGAAGGGATACTCAATGGAAACTTATTTAACGTCACTTGGTAATATCGAGGTCAGATCGTCCATACGCAAACTTAGAATCAGCGCCCACCCCCTTGAAATAGAGAGCGGGCAGTACAAAAAGCTACCCGTGGGCGAAAGAACCTGTAATCATTGTAATGCAAAACCGGTGGAAGACGAAATACATTTTATTGCTAAATGCCTCTCAATGACCAGGAAAGATGAAGAGGTATGCAAAACACACAAAGACATCGAAACGCTTACCGACGAAATAAAACTATAAGGCTGTTAACGTCACATAACCCACTTATCATAGAAGAAGTGGGGTACATCGTCTTCTTCCCCCAAAAAAGAAGTCAAACCCCATATGCGTAGATTGTAGCTCACTGCAGTCAATATTTTTGATAGAATATTCCTTTGATTACAATTGACATCGTTGTTATCTATACCAAATAATTTTATGTATGTTTACTAAATCAACTGTATGCATCTTGTTGCAATTAGTCACGGGCAAGAACTTGCAAATAAACTACATTATTAAAACCAACATGTATAGCCTTGCTGCCTCTCCCTCCCATCAGAAATCTGCACCAAATCAAGGTGCTGGTTCGGCACGGACGTTGGCCCTATTTTGCTAGCTTTTTTTCCAATACGTCAACGTTTTCGTGCAGCGACCTAGCGATGAACGTTTTGGAGGCCCAGAAGTATAGTGAGGTCGGGTTTACGTCAATCTGAAGGGTTACTTCCTATGCCGGGACACGTGTTCGTCGGGCCCATGCCGGCCACGGGGTGCCATCTCCCCGCTTGCCGCTTGGTGACGTGGGTGGCCGGGGCCCTTTAATATCGGAAGCTCGGCGCTCCAGGGAGAACATGAGATGGGGCATCTTAGTTTAAGGTTATGTCAGGAGGAGGAAGAGACATGTCATCCTTTTGGGTAAGCGTGATTATCGTCGCGATGGTTCTGCTCTGTTCTGTGAGTGTGAGTGGTTCTGTTCTAATGATCAGTGGCGGTTTGTTTACATCTCCGTGAAGGGGGGGGGGGCGATTATGTGGTACTTATTTCCTCGAGGCCCTCCTTCATGGATGCCTTTGGTTATCAGTAACGCATTTATTCTGATCAGAACAAACACAGAAACGCTAAACCATGTGTATAACGGTGGGGCACTACATCCTCTAATCACACCTCGTTGTGACTAGGACGTCCTCTCTTACTTGTCTAATATTTCTTCAAAACATTTACATCTTTCCAAATTATGCCTAACAACAGTTATGGGAAGACCAGTATAGGATTCCATAAGAAATGAACCGTTAAACGCTGTTATGTGACTTTTGACCTTATAAAATACAACACGGCTGATCTCATTGACCATATTTCACCTTGAATTAAGTTAAACAATTATAACCGTCCACAATGCCCCATCTGCAAGACCGAGCTGAAGTTAGCAGCCCGTTTACCAGCACCAGTTGTGGCACGTAGACACCACGCACTCGCAGTTCCACGTACGTCGGTTTGTACCCTTAGCTTTAAAATGGTTAGACCAGTCCTGCTATGTATCTCGAGAACATCTTGATGTTTGAGTCTACACGACATGAAGAGTGTATTCATGTTTACTGTACTATACCTTGGACATTTTGTATCAAACACCCTAAGGTGCAGCAAGGTATCTTTAAGCTATACTACGTAATGTTTGGACAATACAGTATGTTTTTGTTGGGTTTCGCCTGCGTGCCTGCCTTGATCAGGCGGTCCAGGGCGCGACTCATCTTTAAGGGATATACATGAATGTTGTGATCGAGGCACACCTCTCGTAGCTTTCTTAGCCCGGCTTGCACCGAATGGTCCTACAACATAGAAATAAAAGGAAAAAGGGGAAAATTTGTCATAACATGCCGGACTATGTCCTGCCTGGGGCTAATAAGTCGTGTATGTGTAGAGAGTCGTGAGCATGACAGGCCCATTTGTCACACCGACTCAAAGGGTGACTACCACATTCCAAACCAAAGATACTGTAAGTCGACAACGCATGAAGAGTGTGTTCATGTTTACTATGCACTTGGGGCAGTTTGTATCAAACACCTTAAGGTGCAGCAAAGTATCTTTAGAAAGTATGTTTCTGTTGGGTACGACAAAATAATGTAATGGAATATACATTCAAAAGCAAATAACAGTAAAGATCACGGCGCTGCAATCCATGAAGATCGAGCTGGTCCAAAAGTAACCTGGAATCCAGTCTACCGTGGATTGGCCAGGCTAACTTCGTCTTTCCACCACCGGGGTCACATACAATGAAAGCAGACGAAAAAACAAAATAGTGCAATTTGGTGAAATTTCACCACATTCGCAGGCGTGCCTCTATTGTGTCTCACCGGACGTTTGTATCAACAAGAAACCTCCTTTGTATATTAAAATGTATCTGTCTCGTGATATGTTCTGTTACTTCCCACTTGTGGCTATGCCTTGTTTGTTCATTCTCAACTTTCTGTAATGATTTCGAGCGCTCATTTGTTAGACATAAAAATGACGTCTAAAATAATACACCTGGGGCCATAATGAGATCTTCACCTCACGGAGACTCATGATCAGCATAGAAAACTTAGTTTCTACGTGTTGTCGGGCGTGTACGGGGGTTGAAGTCTGTAATCATTACTGCTTTCGTTGGGTGTTTGGTCTGTGAACGTTGCGATATCAAAATTCCGCCGTTACCTATTAATACAATCAAGGATAAAACCTCCTTGTTACAAATGTGGCCTTTAATACAAGAGGGTGATAGAATGCCTCGCGGGAGGTATTAATTCACACCATGTCGTATAACAGTTCTCTCGATGGCGATTAATCTATATGCAAAAAAATGGCCTTCTGCTGTTAGGCCGACAAAAGATCTCTCAACGTTATGACACCGGCCTTTTCCTTTGATAGCGATATGTGATGTGTCGCGTGATTGCATACCAAAGTAAGTTCTCACTGTAGCCGCCCTCGGGGACCCCAACAAACTCCTCGGGTGGGCGGAGCAGTACCAAATCCACATAGTCAGGCCACTCCCAGGATCTAACTGACTTAGAACGGCCATCTTTCAGAAGCAAAATACACTGTTATAGTCACTAGAAACATGTAGTTTGTTTTCCTAGCAAGCGAACAGACAGGCTACATTCTTCTATTTCTCATTCATGAACCTGGTGATGGCGCCTCACACCTTTCCCCATGAGGCTTGTGTGAAATTCATGTCAGGTTTTACAACACTTTTTTGCACCACAATGCCATTGTTTTTGGGTGAATGTCAGATCAAGGAGATCAGATTGATCCCAGTTCTCAACCTGACCTCAAATGAGTAGGACGTGGCATCTCTTGAAGGCCAATTTCTCGAGTATGTTCAGCCGTTTTCACAGTATGTACAGGCGAGTTCCGTACGCGTACACAGCCCGAGTTCCAGCTGAGTTCCAGCTGAGTTCCAGCTGAGTTCCAGCTGAGTTCCAGCTCGAGATGGCGGACGTTTTGCTGCAGCATATTGGCATCTCTGCCGAACTGTTTTGTAGTTTTGATACTGACCAATTCCTGCAAGACAGACCAGCCAAATTATGTCGCTGCCCCCTCCCCATTTCATTCACCCTGCTGGAGTAACCGTCCTGACGAGCTGTCCTGTTCCCAGTTCGACCCGTTCCTGGTAGACCACATCTTCCTCCATTTTAGTTTGTTTCTCTTTTAAAGTTTTATGGAAGTATTGATCGTATACCACATGTTTGCTTCATTTTTATCAATTTAACGCGCATGTTTTTATGTAGCATCTCTACTTTTAAAGTTTTTCTTTACTATCTTGAGAACCTGTTCCCTAGCTTGATGTAACCGTTGCCAAGGCGGTTATATTTTTCATGTATTTGATGTAACTAGCTAGATAATTCTGTTCGTACGTTTTCTTGTTACAAGAAACTCTTTATTATTGTCTTGTTCGTTTTCTGACTTTTCCTTTCTGAATTTCCTTTGTTCATGTTATGAATAAAGATGTTCAGTAACAAAGGTTGATTTGCTGTTTACCTTTTTGTTAATTCTTTAAGTGCTTTTATTTGCATGAGAAAGGTGGGCGTCTCCAACTTAGTCAATTTATTCGTTGGTTGGTACACCCCTACCCCTAGGGAGGCCATTCAGTTGAATGGTGGGCGTCTCCAACTTAGTCAATTTATTCGTTACTTAGTACACCCCTACCCCTAGGGACGCCATACTATGTGGATTTAGTCACAAGAAATACTCGCTCCTGATTGGCTGAGGAAAGATGGCCATGTTCTAAGACCATGGTGACGAATTCTTTTAGCGGATGAATACAATAGAGAGATGCCAGCCAGTCTATATATATTCTGAATACTGGATGTGATTTAGTTTTCTTCTGATATAAACGCAACAGGGAAATACAGACGGGATCCCGTTCTTGTATACGCGAACGTCTAACACACAAGAGGGTGGTAGAATGCCTCGCGGGAGGTATTAATTCACACCATGTCGTATAACAGTTCTCTCGATGGCGATTAATCTATTTGCAAAACAAATGGCCTTCTGCTGTTAGGCCGACAAAAGATCTCTCAACGTTATGACACCGGCCCTTTCCTTTGATAGCGATATGTGATGTGTCGAGCGATTGCATACCAAAGTAAGTTCTCACTGTAGCCGCCCAAGACCATGGTGACGAATTCTTTTAGCGGATGAATACAATAGAGAGATGCCAGCCAGTCTATATATATTCTGAATACTGGATGTGATTTAGTTTTCTTCTGATATAACGGCAACAGGGAAATACAGACGGGATCCCGTTCTTGTATACGCGAACGTCTAACACGTCTGCAGGGACACCACCCAGGGAAGTTACCGGATAGGACATGGGTTAAAATCCCTGCTAACTATCAACACTAATGGTTATCAAAAGATTTTGAGCGTTCTGTTTAAGTATCTCAAATGTAAAAGTACAAAAACTTTCCAAATCCCCGGGAAATAAGCGAATGTGCATGTTGTCACCCGCAGATTTTTCATGCGCAACTTTTCACGCGCACAAAACCCCATCACTGTTAGCGTAAAAGTTTACATGTGTAGTCTTGAATTTTCGTGAAAAATGCATAAAAGTTCCGTTGTCGTGGTTTTCTCGGTGTTTGGTCGACATACTATCTATCTGACACAGTGACTAAATTTGTCACATCGCCGGATTCTGAGAATCACCACGATAATTTTTGCCATCTGTTCTACTCTTCGTTCCGTGCACCTTCAGTGCAGTCAAGGCCACTCTGACATTTCATACGTACCCTCTGGCCCCAGCCCTGGTCGTAACTCATTTTCTGTGACAGCTAATTGCAGCAGATTTGGCCAAACATCCTCCCCTGATCTCTGACATCTTTGAACCACAACCAGATTTTTTGCCTCCATGGTTTCGGCTTTAAAAATCTCTAAACCGTGTTCATGTGGTGTCATGCCCCGTGCCTTTTCTTTGCCAAATTGTACCAACCCCCTTCCCCACCGACTCAACTTAAACATTCACGTTAGTGCCAGAGTGAATTGTGAACCTTAATCGTTTTTGCCATGTTTAGGTCAAATCATGAGGTTTTGCTAGATCATTCTACCTATGCACAATGTATTTCTTTCCCGCTATAGTTGCAGCGTGTCAAATGGATACCCTAGTTCTTTTTGTTAAAATGTCAATACATTCGATTGTGGTTGTTACACTTAGACATGTTGGTATGTGTTTAATAGAAGATAAATGTGGCGGAGTGGATACAAACGTGTTTTATTTTGTATCTAATTAGAGCAGTATATACCTCAGAGTAGCAATCCCCATTTAGACACATTTGGGAACAAGAAAATAGGGGGTCAGTAAAACCAGGACTGTTAACGGAAGTTTTTAATTTGAAATGACTCAGTATTTGATGCATGATAAACAAAAATCGACTAAACTATTCGATTATTCACTAGATAGTGGATAAGATGCCTTAAAAAGTTTGAGACGGATTATCAGGGCGAGTTGCGAGTTATTTATCGTTTATACATCGCAAGTTCATTTCGCCGATGTCTTAGAAAATATGGATCGCGACACCATATTCCCATATGTACGGATACATCCCGGACCAATGACAAGCTGAAAGGGAACAGTGTCACTTATTATTGTTAAAAGATTAGATAATATCAGTACGGGCGAAAATCATACGGCCGACTGTTGAAGCACACCTCAAGAAAGATGGTCCAAGAATTCATTATTTTACGCTTCGTCAATTAACAGGAAACATTGTAGCCGTTAAAACTTAGCACTAGTTTTTAAGATAGGCACGAAAGGGTTAAGGGTTTGAATGGTTCTGATTCGCTATTGTTGTTTTTAGCGTTTTTGGGTTGCAATGTAGCAATCGTAAAGTACTCCCTTTTTGATAAGTACATCTCAATCTCCCGTTTTAGCTACACATGTATCCTGATCCTCCAACACCCCCATTTAAAAACATACAACTATGAAGTATATTGCCGTCGCCATGGCAATGCTTTTTCATTGCCACACTTATTTGATGTTGTATTTAAGTTCATCAAACAGACAGATCGTTTTAGCTGAACCTTATTTGATTATTTCTAAGTTTGTTTATCAGCCATATGTCACTCTGTTGTTTGATTCCTTGTTTATTTTCATGTAGTTATGTCTTCTGTTCAATAGACAGGTTGTTTAAGTTGATTTATAACCTTATTTGCTTACTTCTAAGTTTGTATGCCAGCTACACGTCACTTTGTTATTTGATTCCTTGTTGTTTTATTTCATGTCGTTATCATTATCTCTTGCCTTTGTTATTTAGCGTTTTGTAGTCCTGTATGTGTGTCTTTATTTTGTTTATGTACATGAGGAGAAGACCTCGATAAGCAGGGTCTGCTTTCCGTCTCATCCTCTTTAAAGAAATGTGAATAAAAAAAAAAATACTATGAATCAGTGTATTTCAGGAATTGTAGCGATATGTTTGTAATGTACGCAACAGAAATAAACATAATACTAGTATGTAAAACACTCTTTGACAGAAAAAACACTCTTTGACAGAAAAAGAAGTTGTATATCGTAGTGATACATGTAGATGGCGATAAAAAAGAATGTTCCAAACAATTTATATGGTGATTTATATTGACAGGAAAACACATGTAAGATTCGAGGATTCTGCTTCGAGGAAGGGGACAGTAATCCAAATAACTGGTGTTTCGAGTGCCTTCCAGGGAGAGCTAACTCGACCTTCAGCGAGCGTTTGGGTATGGCATTGATGCATTTTGTTCATGGGATGTGACATGGCATTAACCTGAGTGCCATCTTAACTAGATTACCGGGGCTACCTTTCTTTCCCCTAGCCCAACAAACTGAAAGTTGGCTATGAGAAAGCATTGGAGCCCTAAATTAACCAGTAGACTAACTTCGATGGCACTCGCGTTAACTTGATACCATAAGATATTATCAGTACAGGGTAAACTTTAACTTGTTTACGCATGTTGTAAGATACAGCTAACAACATCGTAAAAGTCTGCTTTATCCATCGAGATTTTCAGTTTTTGATTGAACATTATATCGCAACCAAGAACGTTTTATAACGTCCTTGATCGCAACTAACTCACTTTTTACACCAATTTTAGTATCTTATAGTATGTGTAACCTTGAAAACCATTAACCTTTCAGTAAACCTGCCACCCGTTGTAACGCCACAAATTGACGTAATGAAGATTTCGGATGAAGATTTGACCATGACCATCGAGGCAACGGATCCTGAGAACAGGCCTGTTTCTTTCCTCTTCACATCTGACGACAGCCATGGTGTTGACCTTCAACCTGGTGGACAGCTGACGTGGAACGAGGGTACAGAATCCAGCGAGTTTTCTCTCGATGTCGAAGTGAGAGACGAGTGCGGAGCTACTTCCACTACAAGCCTCAGATTTACCACCATAGAGTGTCCATGTCAAAATGGCGGCGTGTGTAGACCCGATCCCAGCATGCCACGCGGTCAAGGCCATTACGTCTGCCAATGTCCCGGATTCACAGGGTCTTATTGTGAAGAAGAGATCGACGAATGTGACTCAAGTCCATGCAATAACGGTACATGTCAGGACTTGGTGAACGGGCTTCGCTGCGTCTGCGATGACCTTCACATGGGGACACTATGCGACGTTGGCATCGATGACTACTGTGGCCTGGACCCCTGTTTCCCAGAGGTCACGTGCACCAACAACGTTGACGGTTTCCACGTGTGCGGTGACTGCCCGAATGGATACGCTGGGGATGGAGAGACATGTAATGGTAAGCGAAGAATTTCTTTTAACCATATGCCATTCAAGGTAAATATATCGATTTAACTTGTTAACTATTGATAAATAATATTTGCACCAAAAATAGCATTTACGTGTTTGTTGACATATTTGTGAAAATGACAAAGAAAGAATCATAGACAGTGTAAAATTGTGGAAGAACAATACATGAAGACAAGGGAACATCTACCTTCCAGAACTTATACGTTGATTCACTGTGTTTGGAAATTGGAATCTGAAAAAACAATGACTGTGGAGAAGAACAAAAAAGTACACAGAAAAGAAATATCTTTAAAACTTTGAAATACAAGTACTGTTTGCTTGTTTTCTATTTGAAGCAATATTGAGCGTCTTCTGAAGTATGTCAGAGCATGCATGAGTTTAACAATGTACTGATAATACTAGGTTTGTTATGTAACGTTATGCACATTTTGATGAAGGAATTCCATATTTGGTTGATTTTACTTTGGTTGATTATATCAATATATTATTTGCTTGTTGTGACACTGATGCAGATATCGACGAATGTGCTTCTGGAAGTACCCATGACTGTGAGTTTGTCTGCTACAACGTTCCTGGCAGGTTCTACTGCGGCTGTACGGAAGGCTACTTGTTGTTGGCAGGGGAATGTTTTGGTGAGCACCACTAAATAACACAATCATGTACTAAATTACATAAATCATAGCACTGCAAAAGTATCAATCACAAATCTGAGCAATGAATTCAGTGTGTAACCACAATAATCAACGGTGTAAGACGTGAATGTGTGATTTATTTGGTTAGATATTGGGTGAGGGCAAAGATCTCTGAGTTAGTTTTATTGGATCCGTATCATATTTTGCAGAAAATGGCTGTACTTATACGCTGAGAAGGGCGTTATCTCAAAAATCTGTGTATGTATCGGGAAATAACCGCAGAGATTATACAGGTAATAGGATTCATTATGGACAAAATGGACCATCTTGCAATTCAAACATTATACTTCAATGCCAACTTGATTGATTTTAACTCCAGACGACGACGAATGCGAGTCAGGGCGAGCAGAATGCTCCGATACCTGCATCAACACAGAGGGAAGCTATGAATGCAGCTGCCCAGATGGTTATAGTCTTGGGTCTGACGGAAGGACGTGCACGGGTATTTTCATTTACTTCAGATTCACCACAAATCAAGGCTTGTTTGGGGTAACTACTGGATTGTGATGCCAGGTGTTTAACCACCTTTAATTTAACTTGAAAAGTTGTACTCCTTCGGGAATCCGGAAGCAAGATTTTCACGAGGAATCGTTTGACTTATCTACACCAATTATTGACACTTTCCATGCTTCTAGATATGACAACTAAAATAAGAAGATACTTTGATTAGTACAATGATCATTACAATCCAGCCAATAGTTAACCTGTATTCAAAAGTTTACCTGTATTCAAAAGGTGCATGTTTCAATATTTAGAAAACAACGAGTGTGAGAGTAGTCCCTGTGAAAATGGAGGTACCTGCAACGACCACGTTAACAGCTTCACCTGTACTTGTCCTGTCGGGTGGCTTGGAGCAACATGTGAGGAAGGTATGTGGGAAATACAATACTCTGTTCATCTAACCCGTAAGCGAAAAAGGAGTTTCGCGCTTGTACGCATGCCCAGCGATACGCACGATTCTTGTCTCGACAATTGTGTGGATTGTACAACAATGTCCAGGCCTGTTTTGTTTATGTCTCAGGGGCATAAACAAAACATATTCCTCACAATGCATCATTTCACTGCACACGTAATTAGAATCCTGAGCCATCTTATCGCACTGCATCTTCATCTTATATACTTGAACATGTAGAATATGTGACAGTTATGTTCTCATTATGCAAATGCCCAAACGTCCTCCATACCCATGGTATGTTTTTGGTTGTTTAGTTTATTTGTATACTGACACACATCAATTTTTGTTGACAGATATTGACGAATGCATCGTCATTAACCATGGCTGTGAACAGCTGTGTTTGAACACTGAGGGCAGCTACACGTGTTGGTGTCCGGCCGGGTACCAGCTGAGTGGAGACAACAGGAATTGTGAAGGTAACTAATTTCAATTAGTGTGTGACACAATTCTTTTATAAGTATACAGGTCACAGATATTATTGAATACAACAGAAAATAAAAACCTTGTATCTGGTACCCAATGTATTCTTTTTTCACAAACTTTCATACAAACGTGTTTTTCATACATGATCTTCAACAAATAAATACAAATACGGCCGTCCTCTGTGACATACTGCTTTGACAATGCTTCCAGATAAGTTTGAATGTAAGACTAACAATACGAACTTATGCTGTCAGAAGCAAATAAGATAACAGAATCAAAAGTGAAACAAATGCTTCGTTGCAAACATATTTTAGATATATTGATTGAAGTCTGTGTATTTTGTTTTATTCTATCTTAAAGAACAAGATGAAGTCACTACTCCAGTAACTACTTTGACGACGACGACTGTAACTGGTAAGTTGCTTCTTAACCCTCTCAGGTACGATTATTAATATATAAAATATCTCAAATAGAAATAACGCCATGTAATATATTATATGAAGCAAAATTTAACATTGGCGCAACAGTACTTTTTATAAGCTGTCTTTGCGTCCTCTTCGGTTTGCTTATCTAGTCATGTGTACAGATCGTAAACATAACGATATCGTGCCAAACATACCGTCCTTCAGATTTCACTTTTAGCCCATATATCCTCCGTGTCTGTTTTCATTAGATCGCCCCGCCGTATGCGAGGACAACACCTGTCCTGACGTTAATGCCAACTGCATTGAAGATAACGACGGTTACACCTGCAAGTGCAAGTCTGGGTATTACAGTACAGGGTCTGGAGGTCGCAACATGTGCAGAGGTACGTCATGACTAGGAATATCACGTAGCCTGTCTTGGAAAAGATGCCAATTTTCTTTGGTCAAATCCAACTATTTTTTTGTGATGAAATTTTCGTAGCTTTCTAAGCATTCAAAACGACAGAATAGCATATATGTAGCTAACGTTTATACGTTGCTACTAAATCTATGGTATAAAAGTCTAAATCATTTCTGGACCAATGATGCGAATATGTCAAATCGCTTACAAGGACATCCTAATAACAAAACTTGCCGGTGCGATTTCACAGTACACGTACAGTTATTTGTTTCAGTAGCTAGTTAAGAAAAAAACTTTGATGTACGTATACGTTTTTGATGTACTTATCATAAGTCAGTCAGTCAGTTCAGTAAACCATATCTGGTGACACTATGAAATCGCTCCAGACTTGAACGCATCACCGCGTCCGATCGACTCCATAAACGCTATGATATTGTACTTGATATCAAGTTCGATATACAAAAACAGAACCAAAATTTCCAGTCAAGGAAATTTATCTTCAATATAATAGAACTGAATGCTTATGAAGCTCGGCTGACGGTGACTCATGTCAATGGAGACGAAGTCTTCTTCACATCCTCCGGCCTAGGGGATCCTGACTCCGACGTGTTCGGTGAGACTGCCACTGTTGTCGAAGCCTTGGTAAGGAAAAGTTCAAACGTAGACTCTTATAGTTACGTGCCTTTCTGTGCAAAATAGATGGGTAACAATAAGGGGAATCGGGGTTGATGGTTCCACATGCTCATGTGTAGCCGAATACACTGTGGCCTTTGTCGGTTATACTAGTATGCGAAAGTCGAAGTCCCCTGAGACATAAACAATATACGTCTCGACATGTTCAAAGCATGGTCTAGACAAGAATTGTTTACCGCAAAAGTAATTCACCCATTAACCACAATGCATTTCGATACGCATGCGCAGTTGGCACTATTAACCAACTTACCAACGAAGCTCGGATCATATTGGACATATATTGAAAAAAGAGCAAAGCAGCGATTAAAAAAAATCAATATTGCTTGAACGTTTATGATAGTCAATTATTAGATTTTGGTATTCTTACAAAACTTTGTACATGTACTGATTTGGCAAGTTTTAATCTGGTTACAGATAACTGAAGCTTTCTCGGCGGGTTCCCTTGAAAGAATGTACAAGGGGTGCGACGTGAAAGCCTTCGAGTACGGAAGTGTCATCGTAGTCTTCGACATCTACCTGACGGAAGAATCCATTGCCAAGGACAGAATAACCACAGCCTTTGCTCAAGCTCTCCAGGGCAACATTCTTGGCACGAACCAGACCCTAACTGTCGTTCCTTCATCCTTCCAAGTCCAGGAAAAAGGTACAATTTTACACTATGTATCGTACAAATAATTCAAGTGATACAAAATCAGAAACATAGCAATACAAATTATATTAAACATGTCTGTTATATTCCATGGTCAGTAACGAATTCGAAGTTTAATGAGAATCTAACAACAGTACTCAGCTTATCAATGCTGATAATATTAGTACAGTCATGATAGAGATTCGAATAAGAAACATGCTAGCCAAGCATCGATTGCAACTGCTCCACTTGAATAAAAGACCATCTTTATTTTCCAGTTGAATCTGCGAGTGGGCCCTGGTACAACCAGCCTTTGTATGTAGCACTGCTCTGTGTTGGATGTGTGTTGGTAGTAGTGGTGGCCTGTACGCTAACGGTCTTTTGCTGCAAACGCGGGAAGATGAATCGCAGCAAACCGGTGTCCGTCTACAACACAGGAGAAAGTAGCCACGACAATGGTGGAAACATGAACGCATCGCCGCGTCCGATCGAACTTAATTTCTTCGTTACGGATAACAGTGATAGGGCAGTGAACAGGTCCCCCACATCTCTTGTCAAGATGGAATAAGATTGTATTGAAGTTCACACAGATACCGTATATTAGATCTGATACCGACAAGTTTGCTGTTTCTTTTTCATTGAACAGATCACATGTACCAGTCATGACTTCTGACTGGAATATATAATCAGGAAAGTGACTACTCAAGGAAAAACGCTACAAGTGTAAACAAGGACCTTAGATTCTTACCACGCATTTCTCAACTCCATAGAGCTGAAGTCGGACAATGACAAACTATACTGAATTCAAATTGACAACGAAATGTGACATCAGCACAGAAATAATGAAAAACACTAACTATCATAATTCCACCGGGTGCCATGATACCGCCACATCAAACGACAGGCATTCTCAAGATTGTCTTGAACACCTCTGAAGTGTATAATATTATACCACAGGATTATCTCATGTCGTGATATTATGGCATCTGGTGGAATTATGACAGTTGATGTTATATGGAAACACACTTCTTTTTAGCAACAACCATCATGCCATGTGTATATCCATTGGTTGAATTTACAGAATGAAAACATCTGAACTTGTAAAATGATGTGATGTGATCATGAGTTTCTCCACAGTGACTTTATGAATCGTGGTTGTTTTGGGATTTTTCTGTGTTAATAATACGTAAACTCGGTTAGTTGGTTGTGATGTAAGTTATGTCATAAATATCGGATTGCCACCAAGACCTGATATTTAGATGGATTGCGGCATTTTCATGTACAATGCTTTATGAGTTAATGTTTCTATAATTAGGTGATACACATTGGGGTGTCAGGGTATAGATCCAAATCGGGGAATTTTTAAGATACACTCTTAAAAGACAGAATTTGTCAACTTTAATTCATGTCACTTCCGATCAATGTATTGAAATTTGAAACATTTCTACAAGATTTATGAATGTGATACCACCAAAACAAATAACTGGAATTCTGATTGGAGCCACTGTTGACAGAGACTCCAATCGGGATCCCTACCGGTAGATTCGACGATTTTGCCAGATCCCAATCTCTACCCTGACAAATATTTTTGTACAATTACCATAATTTTATTATTTTGTTTACAAAATGACGAGATTTTATTAGCGTAGTTGTGTTTTTTAGCCAACCTCAACTACAACGGAAAGCGACACATATCACAACTTGCTTTTCAGCTTTCATGTGACTCAACATATCACTTTAAATCGAATTCTAGTAAGATAGTTTGACAAAATGTATTCATACACAATCTATTCATCAGTCATGTATCTTGTCTCAACATATAGCGAGGGTGATTTAAAGAGATTAGATGATGACATATCAAATCATGTTGTGAAGTATTGTCATCTTTGCTGTATACTAGACGCTTAAACACCGAAGTCAAGTGGTCTTCTTTAAGCTAAATTTACTGTATTTTGCCGGGATTTTCCGTCGTGTGTTTTGAAGTCAAATAAAGGCTTTTCAAAGAAATGTGTCTTTAATTCCTTGGACGATGAAGTTTTATACATACAAACTTGTGTCCCAAAGTGACTTATAGCATGTCTTGAAATGACTTGAAATGATGGGTTCCAGTTGAACAAAGTGAACACAGAACACTAAGTCTTGCATTTTCCTTCACCAAACAGCCAAAATCAGTCAAGGGAAGCAGTGGACAACAAGAAAAGATGTCACTTTGCCTCTTTAACATTACATTATGTCCATGAAACGAGAGACAAACAGTAAAAGAAAACTCCGTACGATCAAGGAAGTTCCTGTCTTGAAGAAAAAAAGTGGACGGGATTCTCGAAGAAGCCAAAGACTGAATTCTGTAAGGCCATCTTTTACAGGGCATGAGAGGAGGCTTGTGACGGGGCCATATTAGTACATGTATCTAGAATCGGAGTCTCTCCCACTGAGTTTTATACCGTGGACATCCGACTTTTCTTTTTGATGTATACAAACATTTAGCACTTGATGTTACACTGGCAGGTCAAAGGGTAATATGACTTACCTTGTCCGATATCACTTCTCCGGTCTAGGTGAAAAAATACCCGCCCCATTGGTAACGTTTAATAACGTTACGAAACGGATCACAAGTAAACAAACTAACATTTTATCCCTTTGCCGTCTTTTGCATTCCGTTTTCAAAGATGGAAGTACCGCTAGCTGCACGCAGGATTGATATTGATACAGTAGAAGCCAGTTAATTGCACAACGGATAACCACACACTCTTCTGTTAATTGCACGGAATCATCAAATACTGTAAATGCAGAAACATTCGCGGTGGTTGAGAGTTCGCGACTTAATACCACCGCGAACGTTTTTCCATGGCAGTAAGAGACTACAGTGGATCATGGTGCTACCGCGAAAAGTCCTTTTTTCCCGCTACCGCGAAATTAAATTGCATTTACAGTAGTATACCGTGGTGGTATGCTTTAGCGGGATAACTTCGCTTTGTTGCACCATCCGTATGATTGCACGAAATACGCTAGCAAATGGGGTGTGCAATTAAACGGCTTCTATATACCAATTTACTTATATCGTCTTCGAAAACTTCTTGCGGACATGGAATCACATAACAAAGGCGGCGGCTCAAGAAAGATTTCGATGGCCCTACCCGGACCAAAAAAAATCAATGGCCTTCCCCCAGTGCACCACCACCCCAAATCCAAGTCGCTTAAATCCACCGTGCTTCCATACTGTGCCTAATAATATTGTGCTAACGTTATATATCTCTACCACAAATCTCAAACCACCGCGAACACTCCATGTCATCTCAACTTGCAATGCAACAATCTTACTGCCCTTCCCATGCACCCATATAGGACCATATAGGAGAAATGAAGTCAAACTCATTAACTTTCGTTAACTTACGACCTGACGTCACGGCCCCCGTAGAAGCATACGTCATCATCATCATCATCATCATGGCGTCGGTAGGAAATTTGGAAGACGCCGCGAGGAAGAGAAAAGAACGTCTTGCCGCGCTCAAGAAAAGAGCACAGGACAGTAAAGACGTAAGTAGGAAGAAAAGAGACTTCTGGATGCAGGGACATAGTTTGTAGTGTGTTGAACATTGAAGTAAAGTCATGGGACGTCGATTATTTCAGATGTGGGAGGGGGGCACTATGAAAATATACCGCGCGCTGTGTGCATGTTGGTGTATAGTAATAATAAAAGTAAAATTACAGATATTTTGTTGGAAGATCATTATGATCTACCATGTGATATTCAACGTATAGTGATAGATGATACGTACTTTTAGTATTTGTTGTCTTAGAATATGTATAAAATTAGTGCAGGAAAACAAAGCGTATTACTATTTGTATATGTATAACGTTAACAAAAACTCCTTACTCGTAAGTGGAAAGATACTGAAGTTTGGATCATTTTTCTTTCATAAAGAACTATGTACAAAATATTTTCTATTCCTCATACATGTAACATTACATGTATTTGCAGACTGGTGGGCGTGAGGACGAACCTCCAGCCAAAATAGCAGCCAAGTGAGTGACTATCACTAGTATCAGTATCCTTGTTGTTGTTGTTCACTTCATACCGCATAGGCGGCACATACACTTATACAGAAAAGAACTTTTAGAAGGCGTCTGCCTGTTGTGTCCTGATTTTCGCTCTTCACATGACGTATCTACAACTCTCTCAGTGTTTATCTAGCCAAGACTTGAACCACTAGCCAGCAAATGAATAATGATACACATAATGCCCAGACTTTACAGAATTAGAACAACATACTGTCTCACTCTCTCCTTGTCTCTCTCTCCATCCCCCTCTCACTCACTCACTCTCTCAGTCTTTCTTTGTCTGGCTCTCTGTGTCTCTTTCCTCTTTTTTCTCTCTGCTTAGTGCCTGTGCAACTGCATAGCCCAATGGCTATGGAAACAGAGATGGTTTCTGGACTCTCTGCTTTAAGCAAAAGATATATCTACATTTGTAATAGCAGGACCATGTGTTGTGCCCTTTTGAAAGGCACTTCACACCTATTTACCCTCTCTACTTGGGTGAAAATTAAATAAGTACAGTAGTGCCTAGCTCCAGCAATGGCCCCATGTTTGCAGAAAGCCACTTCTCAAGTACGTTGAAGAACCCCAATCACATATAAGATAAGTAGGGGTGATTGAATCAAACCTTACATACAATCCTGCCTAATGCAGCTTGTACCTAATGTACAAACTTTTTTTGCCAGATATGCAGAACGAAGAAACAAGAAGGTGTGGAATGGACTGTGATCTAAATTTATGTTACATGTTTGTTGTTCTGTACCCAGGGAGCCCAAGTTTCGCAGCTACAAGCCTGAGGATGACCAGCTGAAGGACAAAGCTGTAGAACCTGCCAAACCAGTCCAAGGTCTGTATACAGCACAGTTGTCACCAGATTGAATTTTTCTACATCCCACTCATTGTTTTGTTCGCCTGGGTACCATCTGGATGGTAGTTCACTCTGACGTTTATTTATACACTATATACAGTTGCTTCTTGCTCCGACTTTTATTATTCACTACGTATACATACAGTAGTTTCTCGCTCCGACTTTTATCATCCACTATATACAGTCGCTTCTCTGTTATTCCGTCTGGGAACCTTGACATCTTTAACGTCTGGAATTGTTCAAATTTTGGCTCGTTCGAAAAAGCGTTTCAACACCAGAAATGCCCTCCATCCACTTGCAGGGGACCTGTTGTCATTGAAGGAGTGCTCTAGAACCCATCCCTTAATTTGCTCATGAACTGCTCATGTAACCACAAAAAGATTTGAATACACAGTTCCCCAATTGGGTAACAGAAGCGAACATCAGACTCATTTTCATTCAGAGCAAACTACTACTCAGATGGTGCCCTGGCTATTCTTTGGGAGCACATGTTTCCAATTTCATTTTTTAAATCTGTCATTTCAAACTTACCACAGTTCATTTCCATCAATTTCATGTCGTGCTGTTCAGATTTTTTTTCACAAACAGGTTGAAATTTTCGTCCCTCCAACAGTGTAGCAATTTTGTGTCCTGGAACAGAGGGAGTCAGCCCTGACTGACACACAGTCACTTTAAGCACAAATTTCAGATGGCAAACCCATGTCAACATTTGGCATAGCCTGGAATCCAGCCTTGTTAGCTTTGGTTCACTCCCAAACCAGGAGCGGCAGAGTAGCAACCTTTCGGGAGCGGATCAAAGCTAACAAGGATGGATTCTACCCTACATTCGGCTGGGTTTTAGATATTTTGAAGCCATGATTTCACACTGGGCAAGTTTCAATAGCCTTGTATCTACCGGATAGGGCTGGGTATCGGTACAGTGTACCGGTACAAAACCGGTTTTTCTTATTGCACCGGTCCAGAAAAAACGGACCTGAAAAGATTAGGTGGACCGGATGTTGGACCTATTAGAAAATTAACAGATTATTTTATCAGGCATTCACACGTTTTGGCGCTTGCAGGTGGAAGAAAATAACAAGAGTGAAGTACAGTAGAGTTTATAGTAATTTCTACCAAGCTTTACAGCCAATCGTACAGGTGCAGTTAGCATTGTAGGATTGTAAAACGGCAGTTTAGTCCACCAAACAGATTTCTTTGTAGTGAAATGGACCATTGGTATGAGTCATACTGAATCAGGTTCAGGTCCGGACCTGGACCTGATCCTTTGAACCTGAACCGGACC
>NC_049994.1:5271669-5373559 GCF_000003815.2 Branchiostoma floridae | reverse complement strand
TGATCGGGCAGTGCATGTCCTACCCCACTTGTCCGATCACCAATCGGGGAAGGAAAATTTTTCCATGAGTAAGAGTTTGCTATACTTGTTACCTTGGCAAAAAGCATTAGCCAACATAGAATAACAGGGCCAATGATGAAATTCCATTGCTGGAAGTGAACATACATAGCAAAAATTAACTTTAAATTTCAGGCAAGTGAAAAGTTGGTTCAGTCAAGTAAGTTTTTCATGTCAGGGCTCGAAATACTACCTGCATATGCACGTTAGTGCAGGTGATTTTTTTGCTGTGCAGGTATTTCTGATGTCTACCTGCACCTAACCTGCACCTGGTTATGCACCATGTATTATTGTAAAGTAGATTTTTCTTTACTGTAGTGATTGCCATTCTGCAAAAAAAGAGATACAATAAATAATAGAGATGTCAAATGAACAGCTTCCAGTGTGATTTTTCATAATAAAATCTGTAAATGCCGGTATACCTATTTTGTTAGTAAAGAAGGTATTAAATATGTTTATAAAGTGCGGGTTGTTTTATCTACTTTTTGATTATTTTTGAATGGTGCAGGTAAAATTTCTCTAGTGCAGGTAATTTCAAAAGCTACCTGCACTATTGCAGGTAGACAGAAAAAGGTATTTCGAGCCCTGCATGTGCTTGCCCATATATATATAGGATGTGTGAATTTTAGAAAACGTGTCTTGTTTTTGTTACATTAAGAAATAGATGATAATTATCGCACTGTTGTTATTGTTACTGGACAGCAATTATGTATATAGTATGCTCCCTTACATTTTGGACCACATTGTAAACACTGCATTAACTATCTATGTCATATATAATTTATGTAAATACTTAATGTTTATAACTGCATCTGTAAGCAGGAACACCTATACTGCAGTGAACAAAATTGCCTGGAGGAAGGTCACAGACAGTTACCGACATGTCCATTATTTGAATATAACACTTGGTTGTATACGAAGAATGTTGTTATTAAGTGACTTACAAAATGTACCAACCCTATGATATTTCACTTGTGTTCTTGGCTTATTTTGCATTAGTATATTCTGCCTGCAAAAGGATCAATCACATAAACTGAATGTCTGTATAACTAAATCATTATGTCTTTCTTGTGCTCCAGGATTTGGTGAACCTGGCCCCCAGAAAACCTGACTGGTATGTACTCTATCAATCTGAATGTACACAACTCTTTTACTGTGGATATCTTTCAATTTTTATGTTCTTTTTCCTTTTTTTCCATTTTGTTTTGGCCTGGGTTTTGTGGTGTTTGACTAAATGGACTGTCTTTGCAGGGACTTGAAAAGGGATGTCGCTAAGAAACTGGAAAAACTTGAGAAGAGAACACAGAGGGCGATAGCAGAACTGATACGTGAGTTGAAAAACTATTAGTATTTTTCAGTTTTTCACCCAGTGCTGAAGTCAAGTGTCTGTAAGGTTTGTGTGTCAGGTAGGTACTGGTGAATGGTACTGGACCTGGACCTGAATTTTCTGTACTGGTAGCCAACCTCTAGCACCAGACATAGTTGGCCATGATTTCTCAATGTGATGAAAACTTTAATGGGTTTACATTATATTGTATTGGATATAAGGTTACATGTTAAACAGGTATAATTGGAGCTGAGCAGGTATTTCTGGTGTCTACCTGCACCTAACCTGCACAGGTCCATGTACATTTGTACTAGGTTTTACTCTTATGCATAAATATCCTGTGATATAGGTGTATGTGGATTGTGTATGTTGATTAGCTGCATTGACTGTTACCACCTTTTAAGTATGAAGAAAAATTATTGTTTCCTCAACTATTTTAGTATGATCCATACTTTCTAAATTCAGAGTGGCATAGCTAAAATTTGTCTGGTGTGGGTAATTTTCAATGTGCAGGTATGGAGAAAAAAGGATTTCGAGCCCTGCAGATGAACTAACTCTGTTTCTTAATGCCATTTTGTTGTACAGGAGAAAGATTACAGAGTGGTGAGAGAGAGGACCTGGCTGCTGTGGTGAATGCTAAAGCTGTAGCAGCAGCACAGAGACAGAACGATGACAATGATGACTATGACTCAGACTAGGCCTAACTAAGAGACTTGTTTAAACTTTAGTGTATGGAGGTCTATTTTTGTTAACAGTGCAGGTTTTTGTATCAGCTTACAAAAATTGATATCATTCCAGCTGCAGGTTTTATACCTTTACCCCATACTGACGGAAAATGAGGTAAACGTACATGTAATGCTAAGAAACATATTGGGGCACTTTTGCATCCAAACTTTGATGTAGTCTCAAAGCTATTTTTGTTTGCTGTAGGTACAATATAAGCTATAACGAGCAATTTTTGTCTGTAAAACATTGTACACTTAGTGAGGTAAAAGGTGGTATCTCACTGCACTTGGGGCACCGGTGCAGCACTGCGGGGTTCGAAAGATTACTCAACGAATTATGGAGATTAAAAACATTTTTTTGTTGTCTTCTGGTCATACTTTTACGTATTACACAATATCTAAATTATAAAAAATCAGCGAAAATAACACAACAGTGTAGCAGTGAACGAACCCTACAGTGCCACACTGGTGCCCTAAGTGCAGTGAGATACCACCTTAAGGTTTTGTTTCTAGGAAAAAAGGGATGCTGATTCGAACAGAAAAGACTTCAGGATTACAGCATTTCTCAATGATTTTATTAATAAACATCCTGTTTGGAGACAAGCGTATATGTCTTTCGTCATGTGTGTACGAGTGTTCCATCCTACTGGCAGGTGTCACCTACTGTCTTGTGGAAGATGGTGGCACTTCAGACCGTACTGGTTCCGACTTGGATTCCGCGTACGGTCCTCGATCATATCTATCAGTCTCAGGCTACCCCTGTTGTCTTTAGCGAAGATGGGTCGAGCAATGTACTCGCTTCCCAGCCTTTGTTGTGCCGCCCGTGATGCAGGTGTCTGCTGATGACGTGGTAGAACTGCGCCCCCTGTCCACCCTTGCAGGAATGACAGTGTACTGCTCCCTATATCTGTGGAACAGATTTTATACATGTATTAGGACATATACAGAGTGAGCAAAAAACGTATATTGGGATTTGAAATATAAGTTTTGAAAAAAATTGTCTTTGTAAGTGTGTTGTTCTTTGTAAGGACAGTCCATCAGACATTGCATTCATGTAGTACAGTAACGCAAAAGTTCCCACTTCTTATTTGCTAGGCTTATAGGTCAACTCACGGCCAGCAAAACTTCATACAAAGATTTAGTTCTGTACGTAATTTTTTTTATTGTTAGATGTATGACAAGCATTCACCATCAGTACTTTACACATCTAGATTTATAAAAAGTGTTAAGACAGGGATGTCCCTGTAGCTCCAATGGTAGCAGCCTTAAATTGCAGCCCAGGGTAGAGCACCTCCGGTCTTTTGGAAGAGATGTACATTTGTAAAATGGGGGTTCATGAAGTTGCCTCATGCATTTTAACTTAAAGGAGCTAGCAACCTCTCACTGTAAAAAATATACCCTGCTACTGAAACACAAGAAAACTGACTACCCTATGTGCCACAAGGGTATGAACAAACGAACGAACAAAAAGTATACACTTCCAGGTATATGCTGCGTGTATAAGAAAAACAGACACCTACCGATGACAAGTATGTCTTCAGACATGGGGTAGGTATCAATGACGTCATAGTTGCGCAGGCCCAGTCCGTCCTTTGGCCGGTGAATGTCCACCATGGTTTGTTCCACCACACGTCTCTTGTAGCTCTCCCATTGGCTCTCTTGGAAGAACTTTTCACATAGCACATTGTCTGGTGGAACCTAAATATTTTTGATAACAATAGTAATGTCTAATCGCAAGTAGGCCATGTTGATTTGATTATATAGATGACATCCGCGTGCATCAATTTTCGACCGTTTCCAAAAATAAAATAAAAAGTTTCAACCATTCTGTAAATCATAAAAAGTAACTACAAAACTAGAGTTCGGGGACCTCATACCTCCATGAAATATTTATTGCTTTTTTGTGGATGGTATGTATGTTTATAGTCGGTTGTATTTGAGAGTAATGGTTATATAATATAAATGTTATGGGAAAGTAGTGGTGTATTTATTAAATGACACAGAGGATGTCCATCTGATTAGTAATTATCAAAATGTGACACTTAATTGTGTAATGTGCGTTTAAGAGGTCAACGGCATATGGTAGCGTGGTGTTCCTTAAGCTTGATGTTTGGCATTTAAAATGTCTAAGGTTGTCAGCATTATTGAGGTTCGACTATGTGCCTCAGAGCTGTGTGGTGGGAGGAAGTTGGGAAACTCAGAAAGAAGAAGGGATGTGGCCAACTTTAGTCAGATGGTGATTTGATTTTCCACCAATATGTCATAACATCAGCTGTTCACACGGTACAAAAACGAGATGCACACTTTCCTCTGACAGCCCTACACCAACTGTAAGATGAATACTTGGCGCCAACCCCGTCTGCTAAAAAACAAGTACCATTGGCTACGAAAGAGACAACTAACAACTGTCCCTTATCTTAACAAAATCAGAACATCTGTATCGCCCATAAAACTTCTAACACCCAACCCAGATGAGAGGACCTAATGGCATTTTAATCACCATGTCACTCAAATCAGCAGTACAGTATGTGAGACATCCATACCTGTTAAGCATTATCGTTAAATGTACCTCAACTTCTTACAATTATACTTACGCTTCACATCTCCATGATATCCTAAGCAGACATAAATAAAACTAATTATCATATTAAAAAAACTCGGGGTTCCCCAAACAGCTGTCACCTCACCATCTGCTTTGAGCTAAGCCCATTAACAAACACATAAAGCACGATGCCTGTACCAATATATCTCAAATATAGGGGTGATTTCTGATATTATTACATCGATTATAACGACAAATACGGCTCACAAAATCTCATCGATTCGAGCTTTCATAACACCCCACCAACACAACAAGTATGAAACCAATCCATCCAGCCGTTCTTGAGTAATCATCTACACAGACAGAGACACATAACAGTGAGACATCCATACTTGTTAAGCATTATCGTTAAATGTACCTCAACTTCTTACAATTATACTTACGCTTCACATCTCCATGATATCCTAAGCAGACATAAATAAAACTAATTATCATATTTAAAAAACTTGGGGTTCCCCAAACAGCTGTCACCTCACCATCTGCTTGGAGCTAAGCCCATTAACAAACACGTAAAGCACGATGCCTGTACCAATATATCTCAAATATAGGGGTGATTTCTGATATTATTACATCGATTATAACGACACATACGGCTCCCCAAATCTCATCGATTCGAGCTTTCCTCACACCCCACCAACACAACAAGTATTAAACCAATCCATCCAGCCGTTCTTGAGTAATCATCTACACAGACAGAGACACATAACAGTGAGACATCCATACCTGTTAAGCATTATCGTTAAATGTACCTCAACTTCTTACAATTATACTTACGCTTCACATCTCCATGATATCCTAAGCAGACATAAATAAAACTAATTATCATATTTAAAAACTCGGGGTTCCCCAAACAGCTGTCACCTCACCATCTGCTTTGAGCTAAGCCCATTAACAAACACATAAAGCACGATGCCTGTACCAATATATCTCAAATATAGGGGTGATTTCTGATATTATTACATCGATTATAACGACAAATACGGCTCCCAAAATCTCATGAATTCGAGCTTTCATCACACCCCACCAACACAACAAGTATTAAACCAATCCATCCAGCCGTTCTTGAGTAATTATCTACACAGACAGAGACACATAACAGAAAATATAACCTCCATTCCATGACATTTCATGGAGGTAATAAGCCAATGTATGCCGAGTGTTGCAAAAACAAATACAGGAAAACGTATACTAATTTCATAGAATTTTTCAAGGTTAAAGAAGATGTGAAAGAACAAAAATGAAGAATCTATCTTTCAGTTAATACTATACTACTATTCTGTGTGTTCAGTTCATGGTTCAACCTTCCTAACCACTTAGATCACATAATGAAGGCAAACAGGGGGGTCAAACTTTCTTCTTTGCACGCTCGCATTAGTTTTTGGGGATCCCTGAAGATGTCATCCATATAATCAAATAAATCATGGCCTTAGGCCACACCGATTTAATTTCTTGGTTCACGGATTCGCTCGCTCCTATTTTTTGGAAAACAAAATAAAAATAAAAATCACTACTCAGCAAATTTTCACCATTAATGAAACCATTCACCAACTTTCTGGTGTAGCAAATTGGCCTTTATATTATAAGCTCCTTAAAGTGTTGGTACAGGTGCTGTTACTGTACAATAAATGTGTTTTTGTACTTTTTTCAAGCTGAAAACTTTTTTCTTTATGTTTTGGATTAGTCGTTACCTTTACCCCAACCATTTTACAATTTTTATTTTTATTTTTATTTCGCCCTCTCGCTCCATATTTTTTATGAAAAAATCCGTGAACCAAGAAATTAAATTGGTGTGGCCTTACTGCAAAAAAAAATGATTCAGACAGTCATGACTGAAGAGCCAAGTCTGGTCCCTAAAATACGTACTTCCACCATTTCCGAGTGGAGTCCCTGCAAAGCCGGTTGTCCCTCAGACACGGCCCTGAAGTCCCGCAGTGTGAAATGCAGGATGCTGGCGCCCCGGCTCACCAGGCTCAGGTGTGGCGGGATGGGGGCCTTGGACACATGGGCCAATCCCTGTAGATGGAGAAATACGGCGTGCCCCCGGGGAAAAGCGTTAGTCATTCCGAAAAAGAGTACGAACGATCAGGTTTTGGTCTTTTGCATCAAAACGGAATTTTCATACTATATAGACTCTGTATAGTTGTACGTAATACATTGAACCAAGGAACCTCCTTGATCCAACGTTTCGATGTCTGTCAGACACCATCATCAGGGTTAGAATGGCTGGATCTGCTTCTCACTGCTACTTATAGCCGATGTAGGTGGCGCTGCAGCAGCAAGAATGCCGTCCCAAACATGACTCAGATTGTATATCCCCCCCAAGTCTCTGACGGGAAAGACATGGAAATGTTAGATTTGAGTATTACCCTGGTTGTGTTCACAAGAACTTTACTATATGAGTAATTACCAACAAGAGTATTTACGGAGATCTAGGACGGAATTAATTTCTCTTTTGAATACTTACAAAAGCTTTCCCAGGTCCAAGTTTACCCAGAGTCATAAAGGTGCCGACCCGCTGGGCGCAGTGGCTGATACGCCCTGTGTACTTCTTTTTTGCTCGGGCGCGGGAACGCTCGTCTATATGATCACCACTGAAACACCAGAGAAGGCGGATATCGGTACCCTAACACTAACGTGATGCTATATTAGCATTAGAGTCATAGATAACATTGTGATAAAGGATTAAACTTTGTTCAAACGCAAGAAATAGGACTCACCAAAGTATGCTACGCTCACATTTCCAAAGCGGGTCCTAGCTTTCGGGTCCAAAAAGTGTATAGAAAAAAGCATAGAAGGTGAAAAGTGTTTACCCATGAATATACACATGATCCTGATTATTTTCTTTCACCTTCTGTGTGTTGTGTTGCCTTTCTTATTATATTTTCCGTCTCCAAAAGCTTCCCGGCCGGGCCCCGGGTTGGAAAATGGGACCTAGGCATAAGACGGGGGCTGGTACCAACTTTTAATGACCTTTGACCTATTTCTAACGTCTTACTTCTGGAAGGTGACGTATACTGAGAATGCATAGATGATGTAATCTCCAAGCAGATCCTCGGTGTCAGGACAGTATCCATGGGCAAACAACTGTCGTTACTGAATATTGTTTGGGTCAGTGGATCTGCTTGGAGATTTGGAAGGATAATATTTCATATATACGCCATAAAGCAGTTACTCAAGCAACTGGATATGATTTTGGAAACAGCCAAACGTTTGCATCAAACTTGTCTTAGCTAGCTTTGGCTTACCTTTGTTTCCCAGTGGAATCAAAGCTTGACTTTACCTTGTTTTCTATTGGACATTCAAAATTGTCTTCAGTTATTTTGCATTCATAGATAGGGTATAAAAGACCAGTTTCTCCAAGATCACTTCAGTGTCACTGACGAAAGATAGTGGATGCTATCCGAAACGCCTGACCGTTTCCAAAACCATACCCAGTTGCTTGATTTCCTGCTTTTTGGCGTATCTTATTACCTGGATGTCTAACCTATATCGAATCTTAGCCAATGCTATAGCCTAGACAGGTTTATGGCTGCACTACAATCATGGATTACTAGTCGGCGTTTCAGTACCGCCGAGCTCTGATATAACTTTCATCAACGTATTTCATATATACCTTTCGATTTTCGCGATTTCAGCAGGCATGGGGATGTCACTGAACGACAGGAGTTGTTTTGGCTCTATTGTTCTCCTTGGATCGGTAAACCTCACCCTAACATCAACACTTTTGCTCCTCGCGCGATGAACCTCTTCTTTCTTCTCACCGACAACATTCTCCACCGAACTACCCAAGTGTTGGTCAGAAACAGTCTCTTGTGTGATAGGCGGTAAGATGTGATGATGGGATGACAGTGTTTTTGCTGACAGGTGTGAGGAAAATCTCTCGGACATATTTGATCCTCCGTCTTCCATGTCCATCGTCGCTTGGGAGATGTCGACTAGTTTTATGACATCACAGTGACCCTGTGGGTAAGTGCCACAAAAGGCTCAGTATTTCATTCATATAAAACGACGCGTATATGAATAAAATAAATATCGGGTGTATTCGCAACCAGCAAAGATTCCTTTTGACCCACCTTTATGTATGGTAGAAAGCTGAAAATGTATTGTGTACAATGGTACTTTTCGATTACAAGTCGTTTCGCCTTAAAGCTTACAAGTCGTTTCGCCTCGTGGCACAAGTCGTTTCGCAACATGGCACAAGCCGTTTACACATATCTATATGGGTCACATGGTTCCGTGAGGTGCAGTTAGATGTGGTTTCTCATTTCAATGCTGTACATTACTATTTCGTGATTGCGACAGCAAGCAGCCTGATTGGGTGGTTGTCGTTGGCCAATCACGAACCATTTGTCTTAACTACCTTATTCTCGCTTTGACAACAACAGCCATTGGACAAAAGTAAGATGCAAAAACCTTAGTAATGAAGACTATGATGGGCTCCTCTCCCATGTCGGTGACCACCACGTTACCATGCGGCATCGTCTCCGTTTTAGATAGCGAGGCTAACTTCTCCATAGGCTCGTCTCCCCACGGAGAGAACAGATCGAGTTTTCTGTGCGCAAACAAGAAGATCACATTTAGAAACGCTAAGCATTAAATACAGGGGCCTAACAAGTGTCTTCATTTGACTATTAGGATTGTTTGAGGATCTTACTGATTGTCCTATCACAGTGCACTTTGTATGGGTACGTTATTGATACATTTGTATTAGGCATTTGTATTTCCTGGCCTTGTGGTACATAACCAATTCCAAATCTGCTAACGTTTCGGCAGACCCTCTGACACCTTCCTCAGGGAAATGCTGACTATAGCTAGTTCTGCATCTCTTGGTTACATGTTTCTGTATCTGTATCTGTATCTATATCTATATAGCCGGTATAACCGCCCTTCGACGTAACACACCAGCTTCGCAGGCACGCGGCGCGGCAGCAGCTGGTTATATTACACTGAACGACCTGTCACACCTAACTTTTGCACATCTATCTGCAAGTGTTATTTAAAACTATCCAAAGAAGATGCCCCTACTGTGCTTGGTGATAACATATTCCAATCTACGATAGTTCACATTTTCGAAAATACGAATTTTTGAACACATCAATCCTAGGTTGGTGACTCTGGTATGACTTTTTCTAGTTCGTTTATGAGCTGGTGTACGTCCACCAGTTTATTGGTCATTTTGTACACCATGCATAGTCTGGACATTTTCCAGACTTTCGTGGCCTTAACCTCCGACATAGTACCCACAAATGAAATTTTCGCCGCGCATGAATACTTGGGATCGTGAAACTCCTTCTTCACGGGTGTATCTTGGTCGTACCAACCTGAGAAAGTCGTATTTGGCCTTGAAGTCCCGCTTGAGGAGGGCATGCATGTCACTGTCCCGCAGGTTGTAGCTGTCCACCACCACCAGTTCTGTCTGCTCCAGGGTCTGCACGGTGGCGTTCCGCGAGGCTCCTGTGATCATAGCCATCTCCTGGGGGTGGAGGGTGGTGGTGGTGGTCAATTGGTACCCTGGGAGAACGCAGACTCCTGAGAGCCGCGCGCAAGGTTTACCGATCCCCGCCACACGCGCTCCAGGAACACCCGCTTTCCCAACACCCGCCCGCCAGACGATCCAGCTGGCCTCAACTATCGCTTGCCTCTCAAGGAGAAGCAAGCGATAGTTGGGGACCGGCGTAGTGGGACCAGCTGGTAGTGGGCGGGGGTATAGTTGCGGGCGCGCGTGAGACAGGCGGGGATCGGTAACTCTCGTTTGCGCCGCCTCTTTGAGTTTGGTTTCCCAGGGTAGTTAATGGGTGGCAACACGTATACATGCACGCTACCGTGTAGTCTAAAGAGAACTGCGACTGTCCACTGTTGCCAAAAAGAAGCATCCTTCACATACTGTATCTGTATCTGTATCTATATAGCCGGTATAACCGCCGTTCGGCGTAACACACCAGCTACGTTATAGCATACGAGCTATAACGTTCAAGACACGCTACCAGACCACTACCTGTCGGGAACGCCAAATTCTCGCAAACTACGATTTAAAGCTCGGCTCAGGGTGGCATGCGGCCGCTGTATGGCCGCAATATGCAGTGTTTCTGTATCCACGGGAACGGAAATTGTGTGGCCGTGGCCGCGTTAGACAGGTGACCGCTTTCTTAATGACAAAAAGTGACCGCAATGGCCAGGTGATGGCTATGCAAAGGTGGCCGCTAATTGCAGGTTTGACTGTCGTTGAAGAGATTCATTATTCACGTATGTACACAGTTAATAGGCTTTTCAGCAACCAGTGACTACTTTTTAAAGGTAAACACACGTACCTCCAAATTTTCGATGGCTACCAAACCATCTTGATCACGGAGTGACCCAGTTCTCGCGAGAGTTGTGAGAACTAGGTCGAGACTTGCGTGGATAATAGCTGAACCGCAATGATGGCTGGGAGCTACCCAAGTCCTACTTACCCCTACTCCGCAAGGAGGCAGGTTGAGGGGCAGAAGATTCACTCAAGTCTCGACCTAGCTCTCGCGAGAACCGAGTCACTTCGCGAACAAGATGGACTGATAGCCATCGAAAATTTGGAGGTACGTTGTGTTTACCTTTAAAAAGTAGTCACTGCTTGATGAAAATCCTATCAATCAGGTTTGACTGTATCTACACCTACCCCAAAAATGTCGCCCTTCCTGAGCACCACCATGCTGGCCCGTTGCATCAGCTCGTCCGGGTCGTCTGTGGTGACCACGCCCACCCGTCCTGAGAACACCATGTAGAACGCCGTGCCGGGATGGCCCTTCTTAATCACCACTCGGTTCATCCCCAAACTAGAAAAAAAGGGGACCAGTCAGATCTAAATATCCCATCCTATCTCCGGTAGCCTGTTAACCATTCTCGACGGGCCGGCGTCACATTTCCAAACCGGGGCCCGACTGGGCAGCTTTAGGGAACGAAAAGTATGATATAACAAGACACCAAACTACACAAGAAGCACAGACAATAGTTGTGGGGATTACACGTGTATATCTTCACGTATAAACAGCTCGGCCGATTGTATGGTTAGCAGACTACCTGTCTGCGGAAAGCAATAAGCAAACAGAAGCTAGAATTTGTGGTGAACACCTGGACTAGTGTATGTCAAAAGAGATAAAAGCGTTATGCCATTTACATCAGAGCCCACCAACCTTCCCTCAACCGAGACGGGGGCCGATACCGACTGCCAAGCGCCTTTGACCCTTTGCTGACGCCACTCTTCCGGATGTGTGACTTAGGTGTTGGGTCATTTCTACTTGAGAAGGACCAGAGGACTGATCGAAAGCTTGTTGGTGAGCGCTTTATTTTGTGCACGAATATAAAGTCTTGAAATTGTGACATAAAGCTATATGTCGAATGTACATTCACCATGCCCATTCTTCAAACATTAGGATAAAGTAGAATTCCATACCTCTGGTATCTCACAACTCTAGAGAGCATATCCTGAATGTTTCTTGGGTACTTCCTGAAGCTACTGAGACTGCGCAGTACAGCCACCATCAGCCTGAGGTCCGCCGGTGTTCTCTCGTACGGGAGTTTCTCTGCTACCTTCTTGGCCGAGTCTGGGAAAAGGTGCTGAGGAAAAGGAATCAAGACGAGTCGGCCATTTTACCAACTCGGCTCAGTCAACTCGGCCCAAACTTAAACTCTCTGATCAACTCGGCCCTACACCCTGGTCTACTCAAAGATAGAATTTTAGGAACACGCCAGGCTTGTACTCAAGTACGTAGACGTTTTTCATTTTATGAAATTAATGGACCAGCTAGACGTCTAGTTTACGCTTGTAGTGTTTGTATATATTACTCTATTACGTTGGACACTACATCATAGGGAAATATTCATTTATTCGTCATTCATTTATGCGTTCTTTCAACCAATCGTCATTTGCTGGTCCATCAATTTCATAAAATGACAAATCATGGGAACATAATCATAGACAACGTCGACTACGTATTACTAAAGACTCAGTCGTTACCGTCACTCTTCCCCATTTATCTTCTACCCCTGTCACATTTGGCGAAAATCAATCGGACGACGATTGCACAACAATTCTAGAAGGCCGTTAAGGTACAAAGTATGGCTTATGTGTGATAGGGACAGGTAAAAATACAGGCAATCCTCGGTCGATCATAAATATGACCGATCTCCCATCGATACGCCCGAAGATCGTGGGATAATGTGACAGGGGTATTCCTCAACCCCGCACGTCGCCACGGTTGTTTTTTTAACTGCAATCTTGTTATAATTCGCAAGCTGATACATGCATGTGCAAGCCCATTGATACACCTACAAAATTGCCACAGAGTAAAACAATTAGTCACACGCATCAGTGTATGGCTGAAGCTCCTACCTCAAAGTCTGTCTTGAAGAAGGTAGCATCAAATGAGAAAACGCCTCCCTGTTCCTTCAGGGGTGAGCGCTGGGGCTTAGACAGTCCCTCGAACACCTATAGGAAAAACATAGATTTTCCTCATTAAGTATGCAAATTAAGTCCAAAATTGTCTCTGCAGTTCCAGAGCAAACCGCTAGGGAGCCCAAGTCTACATACCATTTTTTTGTCAGTTACAAGCTATCTGCCAGCATGTTCAGGTCAAAACTTACAAAAAATCGAAGTTCTGCTACAGTACCCAGGTCACACACCAGGGGACCCAAAATCAACCTTGAACTACTTTGTTTTCTAAACACCTACCCACACACCAAATATCGTTACAATCCATCCAGAGGTTCTAAATTCATTGTGACCACACACACACACACACACACACACACACACACACACACACACACACACACACACACATATACACGCGCGCGCTTCATGGAGGCAAAAAGGTGAATGCTTTTGCGTGATTTGTGACTTATTTAAAGTGGTAATTAGTCTTCGGCCATCTTAGGAAATACGTGGGCCATTACGTGACCTCACATAGTTCCTCCAAACCTGTATCGGCCCCCGCCCCGGTTCAGTAGGTTCTTTCTCTCGAACAAAACTTGTAACATTTTACTGTTCCGGGTTATACATAAACACTATAAGAAACTAATTTGAGTACTAGTACTTAATGATATTCTGCATAGATGTACTGTGAAGAACATTTCTAAGTTTTCTCCAGTTTGTGGACAAGAAGACTGTTGTCTTACTTTGCCAAGATGGTCCTCTGCGTACTTCTTCATGCACATGGCCACCTGGCAGAGTCTGCGCACTACACGCGCAGCCATGGCAAACTTTTCTACCATCTGCAAAACAACGATCAACAAGATTGAAGATGTATATTTTTCAGACTTTTCTATCATCTGCAAAACAAAAATCAGCAAGATTGTAGATTATATTCTTTTGGATTGAATGTTTGTGGATAAAATGTCAACTATTTGCAAGATTCTGAAATATCCTCTGAACCGCAATTTAGAATGTTTTAGAATGATTCTACTACATTTCTTTACATGTATCCTTTTTCTGTCTGTATCTATCTAGTCGTTATAACTTCATGCCCTTCGGCGTAACGCACCAGTTTCGCCAGCATACGATGCAGCAGCTGGTTATACGAGGGGCGTTCAAGAAGTAATGACTCTGACCCTTTTCTAGTTGTCTAATCTAGATGAAATTTTGCATGTGTAATGAATCATATCTCTATAGTTTATGTTGCAAAAAACAGCTCTGAACTAATTGTGGTTTCTGATTTACTGGTGTTTAAATTGAGTTAGGTGTGAAATGGACCAGGTGTGAAATGTAGCCAGTTGAGCGTCGCGCAGTGATCCGGTTTTTGTATTTGAAAGGACGCACACCAAAGGAGACTTTTGATGAAATGAAAGAAACTTATGGTGATGATGCCCCATCATATGACCTTGTAAAACGCTGGCATCCTGAATTCAAACATGGCCGGAAGTCTGTGGGAACAGCTCCCAGACCGGGTCGTCCCTATTCTGCCATTGATGAGGCATCTGTTGGAGGACCGACCTGGGGTGTCCTACAAAAACGGTGTCCAGAGCTACGAGTCAGAGTTATTACTTATTGAACGCCCCTCGTATTACACTGAGCGACTTGTCACACCCAACCTTTGTACATCTAACTAGTACTGCGAATGTTCTTTAAAGCTATCTAATCAGGATTCTCCAACTGTAAAACGCATACTGGATGGTAACGAATTCTACTCTATGGTAGATCTAGGAAAGGACGGATATTTGACCACATTGTATCCCGTCATTAGCCTGGAATCCAGCGTTGTGTTTTGGTCGCTCTGCTTCCTGCCAACACAGTGTTGGCAGGAAGCGTACCTCTTGGGAGCGACTAAAGCACAACACGGCTGGATTCCAGGCTAATAAGCCATAACTTACGCTTTGGACTTCTTTCACTGGAGATGGCGTCTCCTGCAACAGTACAAATATAAAATATCGTTAGATGCTGGCTACATCTTTAACTTAAAATTTTGTAGAGCCATAATTCTACCTTCTCAAGAAACTGTAGCTGATGGTTTACGTCACAAAGAATATTATTTGGCTAATTTTCTTGAAAATGGAATACTGCTAATGCAGAAATGTTCGCGGTGGATTAATGTTCGCGGTTTTCGCGGTGACCACTTCATAACCACCGCGATTATTATTCTATAATGATATTAGATTGCAGTCTATGGTGTTACCGCGAACTTAAATCCACCGCGAAAAGTCCTTTTTCCCGCTACCGCGAAATTAAATCCCCGCGAACTTTAATACATTTACAGTATCCTGTGGCTGTATAACTCTTAAATCTTGGTAGGGGAGGTCAAAAATCAACCCAGATACATAGATAAATAATGCGAATCATCTGCTAACTCTTCGTCGATTATCTAACTCTCTAACGCTAGTTCACCTTTATCCGGGGGGTAACCTGTATCCGCTGTATGTATCACAGGGCGTGCAGGGATATCAAGTCGATGGAAGGTGGTTTCAAAATGCAAAATTTTAAAAAAATTGCAATTTGAGACCCCCGTCCTTCTACTTGATATCCCGTAATGCAGTGGATATAGGTTACCCAGCGGATAAAGGTGAACTAGCGTTACAGGAAGCGTTTCTGCAACGCTGGGTCACCTTTATCCGTCGGCAACCTATATTAGGTTTGTTTTAAAGCAGGACATTTGGGGATATCAATTCGACGGATGGTAGTTTTAAATTGCACTATTTTGAAGATATTGCAACTTGAAACCACCTTCCGTCGACTTGATATTGCTCAAGGTGGTATCTCACTGCACTTGCGTCAAGCTTGTGTCACTGCGGGGTTCGTTCACTGCGTCACTGTTTTGTTATTTTCTCCGATTTTTTTTTATTACTTAGATATTGAGTAATAGTAACAGTATGACTTAGAAGACGACAAAATACGAAAATTCGTTCTGTATTTCTGAAATTCGTCGATTATTTTTCAAACCCCACAGTGACGCAAGCTAGACGCAAGTGCAGTGAGATACCACCTTAAATGTCCTGCCTTTTTCAGACAATCGTTTTATAGGTTACCCAGCGAATAAAGGTGAACTAGCGGTACTCATTTTACCGGACTTACCTCTCGAATTAACGCCTGTGTTTTGCGTCGGTGACCATGCCACACACGCGTTCTCAGACGAAGAAGCTCATGAGCAACTTCATCTTGCGCGAGCTGTATAGATTGTCGTCGTTGCCGGCTCATGGGCTGTTGTCTCCCGGCGTTAGATTCCCTCCTCCCGCCGAGAGATTCCCTCCTCCCGCCGAGAGATTCCCTCCTCCCGCCGAGAGATTCCCTCCTCCCGCCGAGAGATTCCCGCCTCCCGCCGACAGATTCCCGCCTCCCGCCGACAGATTCCCGCCTCCCGCCACCGACAGATTCCCGCCTCCCGCCGCCGACAGATTCCCGCTTTCCGCCGACAGATTCCCGCCTTCCGGGCTCTCGCGTCTCCCGATTACTCCCGATGGACTCCCGATTACTTCCGATGGTCTCCCGACTACCGTCGATGGACTCCCGACTCTTGTTGACGGACTCACGGATTCTCTCAACAATGTCCATTGTGTCAATGTACTTCTCTCAACCTTCTGAAGACTCTAACTCTACCAGTGCGTTAGAGTACAGCAACCTAATTCCTCGCACTCAACACACAGGTTTGGGTTGCTATAATTTTGTGCGTGTTGATGTTTGAGCGAATTCGAATGATAGCGTTGTTTGTTATAGTTCGTTTGGAATTATTCTGAATAGAACACAGAACGCATGCATGTCCTGCAGTACTAGTTAATCAATCCAACGGATCCATGTGTAGCCTGGGTACCATCGTGATAGTAGTTAGCTCCTATGTTCGCTTCTGCTATAACTGCACAGAAGCGACAGTATATAGTGTATAATGAATATCAGAGAGATACTAGTATGCGACTGTATATAGGGTATAATTAACGTCAGAGCGAACTAATTTCCGGATAATATCCAAGCTAATCCATGTGTTGGCTGATTGCATGATCGTTTGAAGAAGATCTTTCAGTGAAGTCGAATGTTGGCGTTGTTATAGTTCGTTTGGAATTATTCTGAATAGAGCACCGAACGTCACAGCATATGTTCCGCAATTATTCAGTCCAACGAGTTCTTGTGTTGACTGATTGTTTTCTGAATATACGTTACAACGTCAAACACTTTCAGTGGCCAGTATATGATTTTGGTAGGGTATATAGTCAGCATCCTTTACGTACAAGATATATCAGAACTAACCTGGGTACCATCCGATTTCTACCGCGGGGTTCCTTAACATTCGCTGCCCTAAAATGCATTTTCATGGAGATAAATATAGCCTCAGTGAATATTTCATGGACGTGACAAACAACATCCTCAGGGAAAGGGAAATAACTAAGGCAATTTTAATTTGTTCCTATGGATGACATCCTCTGTGAATCCAAAACTGATGCGAGCGTGCGAATAAAAAGAGTTTCACAAAAAAATGCTACCCCATTATGAAATCAAAATGGCCAGGAAGGTTGAACAAATGACTGAACACACAGAATATAGTATACCGAACAATTTCTTCTTCATTTTATGTTCTTTCACATCTTCTTTTACCTTGTAATATTCTATGACATTTGCATACGTTTTCCGATATTTATTTTTGCAATCCACCGCATACATTTGCTTATTCTGAAGCTGTTTTGTACGATTTTAAGTATGGTTGAAACCTTTTTTTATTCTGGAAACGGCCGGAAATTACGCTCGGATGTCACCCAAATCAACATGGCCTAACTCGTAGTCGAATCCTATGTATGAATAGATTTTCGTCTCTGCACTCTCTAGAATACAGACACACATTCACACGCACAAACACACTCACACGCTTACATGTAAACATCACGTTAATTCTGAGACTTTTAGAACTTACCAACGAAAGTAACCAAATCAACAGTAAGACAAGCAAGCGCAAATTGGCGTGAAGATTTATTCCGGATGAAACATCTTTCTGTTTTTTACAATTTACAAAGACACACATGATATATTTGTACATTTTAAACAAGTATATATACACACACATGATCGCCAGGCGTGATGTAGTTGACTCAAGGATTTTACAAGGAAGGTACGAAGCGTTAAAATCCATTTTAAGTTGTGTATTGACATTGACGCTGTTGCAAAAACGTTAACATTAGTATAATTTTGGTCAGCCACATACAACGGTTTACATTAACTTTCCTTTCAAAGCCGATATAGGGAATTCGCACTGTGACGTTACCAACACGTATACGTATTGACAGCATGTGTGACCAATGCGCACATAGCTTTACAACACTAAATATTGCCATCGTACATGTATATTTATGGACACCTGGCAACTTATTGTTATTTGACTCTTACAGAAAACGCTTGAATTGCGTCCCCTCTCTGCGCAGTTGTAATAAGGTCTTTCTAGCCTGAGGTGCAGTTGATTCTTTCATTTTCCTTTTTCATCATTGTTTATTGTGTTTCTGATACTCCAAACATCAAACGTGAACAACGAACATATATGTGGAGATTTCTGCCACGCCGGTAATATGTTTATGTCGACAAATCAGTCGTCATCCGAGTAGAAGCTTGAGTCGCTCTCTTCTCCGGATATCCTCGATTTAATCGAACTTTTGACCCTCGTGAAGCTACCTTTGATCTTGCCGACTAGCTTAGAGGGGGTGAGCCTGCCGCTAGATTTCTTAGAAGTGCTTGGTTCTTCATCTTCTGCTTTACTATCGGCTAGTGAAAGCTTCCCCTGGTGCCCTTGGCGCGTCGAGCCCTTTTTCCTCTTCTCAGGCTGCATGGGACCGGATCCCACCAGATCCAAAAGTGGCCGCGGCGATCCTGAGATTCCGGACATCAGAAACTCCATTGTTGGTAAAGCAGGAGGATTGGGTCTAGATGTATATCTGATTTCGGACATCAGAAACTCCATCGGCGGCAGCGTAGGAGGAGAGGGAACCCGTCCGGACATATCTGATATTCCGGCCATCAGTAGCTCTATTGGTGGCAAAGTCGGGGGCGAGGGGACTCGTCCGAATCCTGCCCCATGCATCATGAAGTGTGGCGTGGCTCCTGGAAGACTTGGGCGCCTCAGCTGCTCTGTGGTCGGGAGTGGTGGCGGTTCAGGGATAATGCCAACCTCCATTGTACCCACGGTTTCGCTGGCCTCTGCCACATTTTCTACTGTTTCATCACCCTTCGTGACCTTAGTCTTGTGCGTCATTTTGTTTGAAGCTGTAGTGCTCCTCATAAAGGTACCACCGCCTTGTCCATGGCCTGGAGACATCAAAGAAGCCGGGTTCTGAGGGGCTGCTAGAGCCGAAGGTCCTGCCATTTGTAGCGCCATGTTAAGCTGTGGTGTGGCTTGTGGAAGACTCGGGCGCCTCAGCTGCTCTGTGGTCGGGAGTGGTGGCGGTTCAGGGATATGGCCAACCTCCATTGTACCAACGGTTTCGCTGGCCTCTGCCACATTTTCTACCGTTTCATCACCCTTCGTGACCTTAGTCTTGTGCGTCATTTTGTTGGAGGCGGTAGTGCTCCGCATGAAGGTACCTCCTCCTTGTCCATGGCCTTGAGACAAGAGTGAGGACTGAGGGGCTGACAGAGCCGATGGTCCTGCCATCTGTACCGCCATGTTTTGCTGAGGCCGCCCGAATCCACCTGAGATTCCGGCCATCAGTAGCTCCATAGGTGGCAAAGCCGGGGGCGAGGGGACTCGTCCGAATCCACCTGAGATTCCGGCCATTAGTAGCTCCATAGGTGGCAAAGCCGGGGGCAAGGGGACTTGTCCGAATCCACCTGAGATTCCAGACAACAGTAACTCCATAGGTGGTAAAGCCGGGGGCGAGGGGACTCGTCCGAATCCTGCCCCATGCATCATGAAGTGTGGTGTGGCTCCTGGAAGACTTGGGCGCCTCAGCTGCTCTCGGGTCGGGAGTGGTGGCGGTTCAGGGATATGGCCAACCTCCATTGTACCCACGGTTTCGCTGGCCTCTGCCACATTCTCTACTGTTTCATCACCCTTCGTGACCTTAGTCTTGTGCGTCATTTTGTTGGAAGCTGTAGTACTTCGCATGAAGGTACCTCCTCCTTGTCCATGGCCTTGAGACAAGAGTGGCATGGGCAAGGCAGGTGCGGCAGAGCTGTGTGACAGCAGACCCATAGTTGGCGCAGCACTGGGAAGTGCTAGTCCAGCCGGTGGCGCTATCTGGGCATGTGCACCAAGGCCGAAAGCCGGCATCGGCGGTGGAGTCGGGATACGCTCAGCCTGGACAGTCGCGACCATGTGCGATGCTTCTGCCGTGTCCTCAGTCTCCCCTGTAGACGTCTTCCTCCTCACAGTGGTAGAGTGTTTCAAGTTGGTTGCCTGGGACTGAAGCCGGAAGGACAAACTATCGTTTCCAGGTGAGCTGGACTGCATGTGCCCGGGCATCACGTGATCCCTTCTTCCCATTGCATCATGCAATGCTTGGCCCAGCGTCACCGATGATAAAGGAGACATGGACATTGGGTGTGCAGATAATAAACCCAGGCCAAAGGACGGCAGGGGCGGCGGTGATGGGACTCTGTCGGCCTGAACTGTGGCGACCATGTGCGATGCCTCGGCAGTGTCTTCCGTCTCCCCTGTAGACGTCTTCCTCCTCACAGTGGTAGAGTGCTTCAGCTGCGTCGCCTGGGACTGCAGTCGGAAGGCAAGACTGTCCCTTCGAGGTTGCATCATGCCATGTGTTGCGTCCCTGCTCTCTCCAACATCACGCAAGGCTGTTGTAAGGGCCGTGTCTGGGACTCCCTGGCTTGTGCGGTCCCTGCCAACAGGACTAGCGCTGCCTCGCGGGGAGGGGTTGAACTCGACGTGCCTGAAGCCCTGGCTCTGAAACCGACCCAGGTAGTTCGGCGGGACATACGGCCTGGCAGCCTCCGGCGGTGGTGCCTGTTCCTTCGGCATCTCGTCGTCCGACTCGTCACCGCCCAACAGATAGTAGTCAGGGGGAGGAAGAGGGGGAGCTGCCGGCGGTGCAGCGAACTGGGCTTCCATCATGGTTGCCATTGTAGCAGTCTCAGTGGACACCTCGGTACCATCTTGCTCTCGGGAACTGACGGTGGCGCGCTGTCCCACCTCTGCCGTCTGTGTCGTGTATACAACAGGAGCGGCCTGTGCTGGCGCACTGCCTCCTGGGAGACAGCCTGGCAGTGGGGGAGGAGGAGGCGGAGGGGTGAACGCAAGTGTTGTCTTCCTCACCGCCTGACTGGTCTCCAGAGAAGCCGTGTCTTTCTTCTTGCCTTTCCCGTATTTGGTCACAGTGCTCTTCTGCGACACGGCACTGGACTGAGAGGTGAAGTGCAGGGCCTCCGGTGCCCCTCCAACAGCCATGCTGAGCTTATCCTCTTCGCGGACTTGAGGAGTGCCTGCGAAGTAGACACTGGAGTTCTTTCGCCCGCTGAAGATGGTTGGTTCCTCTTCGGTCTCCGCATGACACGCCATCTTGAGATCGGAGTGTTTGGAGTGCCTGAGGGAGAGGTTGCTGCAGGATAGGTCCAGGCCAGGTGGGGGCGGGCCTAACTCGTGCACCATCACCTGCCTTTGGATCTCTCGGACCCAGTATGCCAGCGCCTTGTTGTTCGGGTTGTGGTTCTTATCAAACTTCTTAACCCACGGCCTAGGGTCGGGAAAGTCCTCTAACTCCCCGAAGAAGTTTGCGGTGGTTGTGAATTTTCTCCGGTTGGCTCGACGGCGTCTTTCTTTCCTTATAGCCTCCTGCCTTTCTTCCAACTCATACTTCTTGACTGCGCCTTTGATGACGTTTGTGGTGAAGATCTTTGCCAGCTTCTGTATCTTCTCCTCTTCCTCCTGTTCCTTAGTTTTGGGGGCATCGCCCTTCATGAACGCCAATCTGTTTCTCATGGTCCAGGCGATCGCCTTAGCGATAGTTTTGAACTTCTTCTTTTTCGGAGGCGCCAACTCCTGTCTGGCGTTGTAGATCATCTTCTGGCGGAGGATTTCGTTCGTCTTGGAGCATCTGATCCGCAGCGTCTTTCCAGATGCTGTCCGGATCTTCCCTTGTCTCACATCGGCCATCGTAGTTATCGACTGACTTTTGTGGAGATGCTCTGTTGTTGCACCCTGGGAGTCGCGCCTGTGCACGAGCTCTTGTGTGCTCTCCCTCTGGTGAGTCTCCGTCGTTTCACGAGAGATCGGCTTGAACTTCGTGATCTGCGAGAGGAGACCGAGGTCTTCTCGTGAGCACTCGCCCTTGATTCGGTTTTTCTCGGCGTGGATGAGTCCGGTTATGTCAAGGACAGAATCCATCATGTCCATACCTGACTCACAGCTGCCGCTGGACATAGACGAGCAAGATTCAATTTCAATCAGTAGGTCTGAAGTGGCGGATTCGATAAGGTTTTTGGCAAAAATGGTTGTGACGTTGTTGTTGGAGCCACCTTTGAACATCTTGCTGACGCTGGTCGCACTGCGGAGGACTGTTGGGTCTTTGATCAGTTCCTCTGCATATTTTGATACATCTGTGTTCGACTGCGCAGGGGAGGGGGGCGCAACGCTTAGTGTGGGACCTAGCCCGGCACTACTGCTAGCACTACTAGCACTAACTTCTAACTTATCTTCCACAGTATTCATTTTCTCTTCTGATGTTTGCTCCTTTTGCGCAACGCTTACTGTGGAACCTATCCCAGCACTACTGTTAGCACTACTAGCACTAACATCCAACTTATCTTCTACAGTATTAATTTTTTCTTCTGATTTTTGCACCTTTTTAAAACAACTTAACAATTGATGCATAGACTACGTTAAAAAGTGTTTGGTTTGCTGCAGACTGACGAACTCGGCTCTCGTCGGTGATGGTGGTAGGCGGGGATTGACGAGGATGGCCGAAGTCTGCCGAAGTCTACCGAAGCTGCTTGTGGCGAGCTGACGTTGTCTTTCGGAGAGGGAGAAAAAAATAATTACTTCTTGCTCGAGCAGTACGATGCAAATAATTTGCGGGAAAAACTATTTATATTTCCGCCTAGCGCATTGTATCATGCACGCGTTTAAATTCAAATTATTAATTGATAAAAAGTGAAGGTTTGATTTCTAGACAGACCTAATCTACAGCTATGGTTGATCAGTGTCACGGCTGGAGTAGGAAGACATGGTGATGTTGATCTTGATGTTGTTCGGAAGAAATAACGCTCCCTGACGGTTGTTTCTGGTACCACACCAACGTCACGACCCAGTGGCTTTGTGACTGCAGGTGCACATGAGTTTCTCGTGATATATTTTCACGTGTCTTTGTTATATATCAACCATCGCTATAGGGTAACAATATTTTGTACCGAAATCATCCACAATCCATAAAACTTACTCTAAAAAAACGATTGCTGCAACTAAATGTGGTGATAAAAATCACATAACGGGGGCCGCCCTAAGATGCTGCGTATTTTTACGCGCTCGAACTCACGGCGCTCCATCACTAGTTTCCAAGGAGTGGTCAAGTTTTGATCAATGAATTTTTAACACATTCATCTAAAGACCATACTTGAATAGATAATGCATTCATACGGTTCATGAACCCTTCAACCTCTGCGTTACAACTGGCAAACATTTTTGGGCTGATTTTGGGCTGCGTTAGACAGTGCGCCCTAACTTGTCACGCTTTTGTAATTTGCTCTCTTCGGAAGCTGGTGACCAATTTAGATAAACATAAGTAAAACTTCTGATCTAATGATATATTAGCTTTCTTTTGACAGTAGAATTGTGATTGTGTGTACTTCTTGTCTTCCGCGAGAAAGGCTGATTCTATCACAATCCAGGTCGTGTTTTCATGGGAAATGGGGGAAACGGACTGCATGCGGCGGCCCGACTAACAAAATCATTACGAAAAACGACAACGCCAAAATCACAACAACAAAAAAAAAATTAAAAAAATTGTGCACGTATTGGGAAACACATTCGACATCACTCTGTGAAGTTTCATAATTATAGAGGGCACGAATCATTTGTTACAATAACAAATATCTTGGGCGTTTGCTCGTCTGCCACCTGCGGGGCCACACTCCCTGGGGAACACAACGGCGGTGATGCTTATGTTGTTTTTTCTATGGCCAGTCTTTTACTCAACAAATATTTGAAGACCAATGTTTATAGTGTTTTGTGAAGCTTTAATTCTTATAAGTATGGCAGTTGTCTGGCTGTTTTGTACTGGTTGTATATTCAGGGACACGAGCCACCAATACCTAGTAACAGGTGACCACAGTGATTCGGCGCTACCAACATGATTGTGAAAATTCTGTCTTCAAAAAAGAAGGGAAGTGAATATGTGTAAGCATTTTTTAATAGAAAAAAAAGCTGTTTGTTTGGACTTGGTTTATTTACCTTTCTAATCATCATAGTCAGTGGCAACAAACACGGCGTACGTATGCATAATAAGATCAGCAAAAAATCCGTGGCATCTTAGGGCAGGAACCATCTTAGGGCGGCCCCCGTTACACACACACAAACATGCATCTCTGTTTCAATGTGTACAGAGTAAAGTAGAGTTCCCACTAGAAATATAATCATAATGATATGGATGTTTCATATCTACACATATCCTACTGCCTGACAACGTATCTGATATATGAAACTAGATACCTCTCTCATTCTTTCGCTTCAATATCATAAAAACATAACTAAACCTGTGAAAACAATTTGTACAAACGGAGTCGCATTATGGCACCAGCCTGTCTCATGTGTCAATCAATTCAATCCTCTACAAGTGAATTAATGAGATAGCACACTTCTATTTCATTATTTCACTAGAAGATGAGATAGTACCCTTCAAGGAGGCTATATCAAATAACATCCTTGTACAACATGTACCTTCTATCTCATTATTTCACTAGTAGAAGAAGAACAAAATCTTCGTTTGCTAGTGAATTAATCAGATAGCGCTACTCTAGTAAACCACGCGGTATTCAAACGGAGACACTAAAGAAGATTTTATTTTGTTCGTCGGCTTACAGAACGCCAAAACATTATTCTATGCCCTCAACGCAAAGTGTCGCCATGAGGCGCCACCTGCCGTAACAAGACGGTACTTCAGATGATGTCGTCAACCTAAAACGCAAAACTTAACCTAGTAGTGATTCAATCCCTGATATCCTATAAAATGAATACTTACTTGTATATGATTTCATAACCGGCGCGAGTTGTCCCTACCTTGAGTTGGTTGATGTTCGCTGATGTTTTCTACGCTTGCTAATGTATTGAACATTCATCGCGCTCACAATTATGAATATCACATTTAGATGTTTTGTTCTTTGCACAGCATACTGTTCACGACTTTGATTTGAACCAAAAAATTTCCACGGATTTACCTACTACTTTCGTGGTAACGTGTGAAAAATATGAAGTGCGATAAAACAATTGTACGTCCCGGCAGCGCGTCGCAGCAACATGGTTATAGCGGGGCCTGCTCGCAGTGCTAATATCTGTATGTAATATATGTACATTTTTATAGATAACAGCAAAACAACAACAAATGAGTGTCTCACCTGAAGCCCTGTGGTCTCGACTACTGCGCTGTAAAAAGAACGGTTAGAAAAGTACTGAATCTTTATTTAGTTTTCTGAGAAAATTGCGGCGATGAGCGAGAGATGCGACGATGGCGTCCTCTCTTCAAGGTGACTCGCGGTGAATTGTTTACGACTATTGTTGCGCTGTGACGTAACTTGCAATTGACGTCACTAACGGCAAAAAGTGAAGATGGACATTTGGTTCTAGAACAGCTTTAGGCGGCGGGGGGAGGGGGTGTGCGTTTCGATTTGAATGTTTTTGATTCACCTGGACTAAATCGTGGATGATTCGTTTCATACAAATCGAGTAAGTCTAGTTGTTAGATCTTGAAAAAAGAAGGATTTAGGATTTGCTACTAAATCTAATAACGTTTCAAGTCACTTGAACTCAACTCATTACAGGTGAATAAAGACTAACTCCAGCATGATCACGCAGAAGGCACGTGAGCCGGCACACGTAAACACGTGATCAGCATGCTGAAAGCACGTGACAAGGCTTGTCGGTTGATAGTATCGACGTTACACTGTACAAGTCTCAGCTTTGTGAGTCAAAGATCAAGTTATATCAAGTTATAATCCACAAACAGGCAAACTGGCGGAGACCCAAAAGAAAGGATCTTAAAATAGTTGCAAAGACATCCGGAGACAAAGTTATTTATGTCGCAGTTTTTTTGTTTTTTTTGTTCCAGGTATAGAAAGCATTTCAGTTAGACTGTTGGTTTGAAGTCAGGCCATGTTTATTTGATTATATGGATTAAATCCTCTGGATATCCCAATACTGATGCGAGCATTCGAAAAACGTTGGGCGAAAAAATCGTTCTCATTGTGAAATTGAAAGTTAAATAAATGACTGTACACACAGAATATGCTATAACGTTACCAAACAAAATCTCTTGGTTGTTGTTCTTTCAAATCTTTTTTTTTTTCGACTTTGGAAAACTTGGCTAGGGGCTCGAATACACTGTCAGTTCTTACTATCTAAATGTATATATACAACTCTATTCTTAGAATCTGCTCAAATATATTTATTGAGTTGCAATCAAATACGTAAGTACAAAACGGGCTGTTGAAATTATGATAATCGCTTTGAACAGCGTTCGTCATTCGAACGCCTGTTTATCTATGCTCTGGCCGGTGTGTCACCACCTGCCGTAACAGGATGGCACAGCACCTTGTTTCTTACACATGAAACGCAAAACTTAACCCACTAATTCAATCCCTGATATCCTCATTTTTAATCAATTTCCACTTTAAGAGGCGTTCATAACCCGCGCTAGCTGTACCTACCTGGAGTTGGTTGATGTTCGTTGATGTTTACTACGATCGCCGCGCTTGCAGTTCTACCACATTTAAAAGGTTCAGAGTACTACATGTTTCTTCAACAAATTGCGATTTTCGAGACTTTGATTCGCATATATAAACGAAACGTCTTAGTATCTACCTATGTATATACTGGTATCATGCTCACTTGTGGAAATATGACGTGCGATAACACAGTTGTACGTCCCGACAGCGCGTCGCAGCAACATGGTTAAAGCGGGGCCTGCTCGCAATGCCAATATCTGTATGTAATATATGTACATTTTTCATAGATAACAACAAACCAACAACAAATAAGGGTCTCACCTGTAGCCCTGCGGTCTCGACTACTGTGCTGTAAAATGAACTTTAGAAAAAATGAAATCTTTATTGAGTTTTCTGAGAAAATCGCGGGGCAATGGTTGAGAGATGCGACGTAGACGTCCTCTCTTCAAGGTGACTTTCGCCGATGTGTTTACAACTCTTGTTGCGCTGTGACGTAACGTGACGTCACTGACGGCAAGAAGTGACTGACTTTGGGTTCTAGAACAGCTTTAGGCGGTCGGGGGAGGGGGGCGTTTCGATTTGAATGTTTTTGATGCCTTAACTAAATCGTGGATGTTTCGTCGTAGCCGTCATAGCATGTGCAGTGAGAGTGCACCTAGCGGTAGGTATCGGGGTTCTTTGAGTACAAAACTTAGTGCCGTATTTTAAAGTACTCGAACTGCTTTTGACTACTCCAAGGACAGTTGGATGGATATGCAGTCATTTTGCCGGAACTTTGGGAAGTCATGATAGTTGTTGTTCTTCAAGGTTATGTTCACTAATAGTTTATGGTTCACACTCCACACGAACTGTATGCTAAGTGTATGTATTTGTCAATTTTAATGCTATACTATATGTGGCAGGTGTGATTTAAGTTAAGTTATGTGTATGACCTATGCATAAGTGTATATTAATGTATTGCGCTGTGTATTTATAACTTTTCTTTGTCATTGCATGTACAAAGCATTAGTATGTCATTTTGTTGTAAATTTGGCATACATAAAAGTAATACATATATGTAGTTAAATCAGTCTTCACTGCTGAATATAGATATATGATTTATTAGACGTTTCAAACAGCATCCGCTGTTTTTTCATCAGTAATAGAAAATAAAAGTATACAAAACTTACGGAAAAGAATACTTCTTATTGTTCTAAACAAACAAAACGGGCAACAGCCAAAGTGTTCTAAAGTTTTCAGTAAATAAGCAAAGCGGGAAACTACAGAGGTGAGTGCATTTAGGTAAAGCCACAGCGTAACACCCCGGTATACAAGAGTAAATAGCATTCAGTAGCATCATATGGAACATTTTAAACTGTATCATGTTTAATATCAGTTCAGTTCAAATAATTCATTCCAGCGCATAGTTGGTTCTTCACATCTGCTAGTATAGCCATTTGAGGCACGCAGTTGTACTGTTGCTACATCTTATTCGCTGCGAGTGGAACAATTGTGTTATCTTACAGGCTGACGATATACTGTAAATGCATGTAAGTTCGCGGGAATTTAATTTCGCGGTAGCGGAAAAAAGGACTTTTCGCGGTGGTTTTAAGTTCGCGTTGACACCATAGACTGCAGTCTAATACCATAATAGAAAAATTTTCGCGGTGGTTTTAAGTTCGCGGTAAAGCGGTCACCGCGAAAACCGCGAACATTTCTGCATTAACAGTAGTTGACAAAACTAAAGTAACAAAGTTTCATTTAATGGTGAATAATTGATTGAAGTCCAATGTCCTAGAATAGCGTCTATTCAAACAAGAAATCTTTTTAAAAAAGCTGTGCCTTGCCGCGTATTTTATGTTATTTTGGTAAGTTAGACAAGATTCTACGCTTTAAAAAATCCATGTTCCACATGTCGCCCCCTCCCACCCAAGTTCCTACATGCGGAAAGCTTTGGTGACTTCTCCAGGTGCCAATCCAGTCCCAAATCTTCTTTTCACACAATACAAGCTCTATCAAGGACATTCATAGTCACAAATGCCTTTAAAAGGACTAAATGTACTTACCTGGCTACTAATCCCCTAGTTGATATTGTTCCTATGTGCACCTCTATGTGCACCTCTTACGAGGAACTGCTGAGAGCGACACCTAGCAACTTCAGTAGGAAATGCAGCAAAGATCCCCGAGTGTATTGGGGGATATTGGAAATTTACCTCATTATCATAATTTATGTCAGATGAATTATTGGCACATTAAACAGGTTCTGTAAAACTTTTTGACCCACAATAAATATGCATTTTATTTTTCATTACAAAATAAGTTCCTTCTGATGCAATTTGTGATATATCTTTATGTAACATGGTGAGTTAAAGCGTAGATTTATTACGCTGGACCACATACAGTAACATGCGTCTAGAAGAGAGTTTTAATACTCGCCTGGAATGTACCATTGTCTAACTAAGTTATGAAACTCGGCAAGGAAAGAAGGGCCTTTGGAAGGGGCTTTGGAAGGGCTGGGTTAAAAGGTCCGTCTATTGATCCATGGATCCATGGAAGAACGCTGGCATAAGGCCTTGCCGCTAGCGCGGCAAGGCAAAAACTTAGCCATCTTGTTTCTTTTACCCATCTTGTTTTGTTTTTGTGCTGTCTCATTATTTTTGCATTCTGCATAAAATGTACTTACCGCATAAAGAGCTAATAGCTAGCAGTACGACAGTTTGGGTGGTAAACGGAAGCTTGATGCCCAGCTCTGTCAATTCCCGAGATCAATATGGTGTTAAAGTCTCCAACAATAATCAATTATGAAACTTTATTAGGAATGACTTTGTATGGCTGCAGTGCCGCTTTTTGACGGCAGGTTGCGCCCCTTGTGCACACATTACGCGATTGAGGGAGGGGGTTCCATTAACTAGAACTTTCTTGTATACCTACTAGATTTACTCGATTTTTATGACGAAACATCCACGATTTAGCTCAGGCATCAAAAAACATTCAAATCGAAACGCCCCCCTCCCCCGGACACCTAAAGCTGTTCTAGAACATAAACTCAGTCACTACTTGCCGTCAGTGACGCCACGTACTTACCGCATAAAGAGCTAATAGCTAGCAGTACGACAGTTTGGGTGGTAAATGGAAGCTTGATACCCAGCTCTGTCAATTCCCGAGATCAATATGGTGTTAAAGTCTCCAACAATAATCAATAATGAAATTTTATTGCAAGATCATGCCCGAGGGCTAATTACAAAGTTAGACAGTTGTATACAGAACATGACTGTCTATCTAAGCTATCTGAGGGGGTTGACTTCTTTTTTCGTATGCAATGGGAGATGAACTGTCCAACATTTTCGTATATAAACGGGTTAACCAACTTAAGGGAGAAGACTGTCCACAGCGGACTACAAGTTGCTAACCACGCGAAAGTAGTGAGCCAGCGGTCACTACGGAGGATGGTACTCAGGCTAGAATCGCCCTCCCCCGTCAATAACTTACGCCAATGCCTACTGAGATGCCAGTGAAGGACGCTACTAGGGCTGGGTATCGGTACAGCGTACCGGTACAAAACCGTTTTTTTTCTTATTGGACCGGTCCAGAAAAACCGGACCTAAAAAAATTAGGTGGTCCGGATGTTGGACCGATTAGAAAATTAACAGATTATTTTATCAGGCATTCACATGTTTTGGCGCTTGCAGGTGGAAGAAAATAACAAGAGTGAAGTAGAGTAGAGTTTATAGTAATTTCTACCAAGTTTACAGCCAATTGTACAGGTGCAGTTAACGTTGAAAGATTATAAAACGCCAGTGTAAGTCTCCACCAAACAGATTTCTTTATAGTGAATGGACCATTGGTATGAGTCATACTGCATCAGTTACAGGTTCAGGTCCGGACCCTGGACCTGATCCTTTGGACCTGAACTGGACCTGGACCTGAATTTTCTGTACCGGTACCCAGCCCTAGAGGCTACTAATATAGCGGGATTTTCATTTACGCATGATGAGTTTGAAATTCGGTAAGAAGGTTATCCTAACGCGCTCCCTATCCAAAGCCGAGAAAGGTGTTCTAGAACCACCGAATTTTCAAACCCGTCGTCAGTGACGTCACAATACGTCACAGCGCAACAAGAGTCGCACGTAAACACATCGTCGCCAGTCATCAGGAAGAGAGGACGTCTACGTGGCATCTCTCACTAATCGCCGCGATTTTCAGAGAAAGGGCAATAAATATTTGAACTTTCTAACCGTTCTTTTCACAGCGCAGTGTTCAGGACCGCAGGGCTTCCGGTGAGACCCTCATTTGTTGTTTTGGTTGTATCCTGTCAAGAAATTAGCATTGTAACGTTGCTGCTACTGAGATTTTGCTGAGACGCGCCCCCTCACGTCATGATTAAGCTAAGGGCACAACCCGTCGTGCGTGCAATTTGTCTGTATAGGGCAGGCGCATCGCCCGTATTGGCACGTACGGGTGGCGAATCCAGAGCCCGATGGCACAGAAAGTTTTGCCTGCACGTAAAGTTCTACGGCGTGTCTGCGTGCTCCAAATTCCGTCGGATTCCCTACGAGTTGGTACAGAGGTGGTACTTACCACTTACGGATCCCAAAAGATTGCCCACGTTTTGGCACGTAGACAACACGTATTCGCACGTAAGGCGGGTTGTGCCCTTAGCTTTATGCACGCACAAGTGTTCAACACTGATGTAGCTCACAAGCAGTGGCGTAAATTTAGATACGTCGTCGACGTTTCGAGTTATGAAAAAGTAACGACATCTCGCTAGACTTTTAAAAAGCGTTGGATTTGCGAGTGAAGAGTTCACGTTATGATAACGCGCGTACAGAGAGCCGAATTTATACACGTGAAACTATAGGTAGGCACACTTTGCGGCGTGTTACATCGTTGACAACCAATCCGTACAATAGAGGGTTGAAATAGGGCTGCAGTGCCACTTTTTAACGGTAGGTTGCGCCTTTTGCACACACCTTACTTCGTTGATTGACGTCACTTACCGGTGTTACATTGTAGAAATATGATAATCTAACGCTATATATCAGAGGTACATGTAGTCAGTAGCAGTTGTAACTTTATCTGTGAATTAGAGGGCTGAGACAGAGCTGCAGTGCCGCTTTTTGACGGCAGGTTGCGCCACTTGTACACGTTATTTGATTGACAGGGGGAGGTTCTATTGACTTGAACCTTGCTAATATAGCCTCCTTGCTGGAAGCACCGTTATAGCGTCGTGTTACTTACTTACTTTACTTATTTATCCTCTTCATCTCATGTGGGACATAAGGCTGTGATAAGTTTCCTCCACTGGGGTCTGTTCTGTGCTAGGGGCTGAACAGCATCCCAGGGGATCCCAATGTCCGCTAGCGTCGTGTTACTTTGTAGAAATGTGACAATATTTCTACGTAGGGACAATGATATGTATATTAGAGGGTAAGCCCTGGCTGCAGTGCCGCTTTTTGACGGCAGGCTGCGCCTTTACAAGAAAATTTCACATCTTATTGATCGTCTCAATTACAGGCACAGTTTGTACAAGATGTGTTAAATTCATCAGGGAGTATTTTAGATTTCAGGAGCATCTTTAGTAAGTGAACTAAGGAGAGAGGGAGGAATGACTTTGTAGGGCTGCAGTGCCGCTTTTTGACGGCAGGTTGCGCCCCTTGTGCACACATTACGCGATTCAGGGAGGGGGGAGGGCTATTGACTAGAACTTTCTTGTATGCCTACTAGATTTACTGGATTTTTATGACGAAATATCCACGATTTAGTTCAGGCATCAAAAACATTCAAATCGAAACGCCCCCCTCCCCCGGACACCTAAAGCTGTTCTGGAACCCGAACTCAGTCACTACTTGCCGTCAGTGACGTCACGTCACAGCGCAACAATAGTTGTAAACACATCGGCGAAAGTCACCTTGAAGAGAGGACGTCTACGTCGCATCTCTCAACCATTGCCCCGCGATTTTCACAGAAAACTCAATAAAAATTTCACTTTTTCTGACCGTTCTTTTTACAGCGCAGTAGTCGAGACCGTAGGGCGTCAGGTGAGACCCTTATTTGTTGTTGGTTTGTTGTTATTTATGAAAAATATACATGTAGTACATACAGATATTGGCACTGCGAGCAGGCCCCGCTATAACCATGTTGCTGCGACGCGCTGCCGGGACGTACAACTGTGTTGTCGCACGTCATATTTCCACACGTGAGCATGATACTAGCATATACATAGTAGGCATAGCGAACCAAATTTTTGCATAAGCTGAAAGTCATCGAAAATAGTTCAGTCTCATAGATCAAATTCTTCGAGTCATCATACTTTTTTCCGTTTTACAATGCGACAAAGTTGAGATTTTATAGATTTTTTTGAAGTTGAAAAATTTGGTGTTTTCATTGGAAGATGCTTAAGTATTGTCCCTATGGGAAAAGTCCTGTCAGCCACGGCACCATAAATAGCCAGAAATCCACAATTATTCACATATTTTTGACTATAACTCTCTCAATTTTCATGCTACAGTCTCCAAATTTTCAAGAGCTTGAAGTCAGGCAAGGTTCTGCCCAGACACAAAAATTTTAGAGAAAATGAGTTGTATTTTATGCTAATTAGGCCTAATCAGGTAATTTGTAATGAATTAATTTAAAAAAAAGGTCTCTTTCTACACTGCAAGGTGTATAGAAATACTCCTAGCTGACAAGGCAAACCTAACACTTTAATTCATTTTCGTCATCAAGTATAGAAGGCATGTTTTGGATTTTAATTGGTTGAAATATGCAAATGAGCTTAATGACTGGAATATGTAAATGCATACACGTGTCAGAGGTTACATTACTTGTGATCTTTGCTGTAAAAGGCTGTCTCACATCTTAAATCTACATGGAAACAGATCTCAAAAACAGAGTGAACTGCAAAATGATCGTTTAATAATATGTAAAAAAAGGCTAATTAAAACTGCTAATTAGCTGTCACCAGTAAACTGCATCTTTGCAAAATAAACATTTGGATATCATGGCTGGATGACAAATCATAAGTATTAACTAATATATCTTGTATTCAGGCAAGGATAACTTTTGTTTTTTAATGTAGCATTTAGATACCAAATAATTAACAATGAGATTCAACAATGTTTACTAATTAGTAATAAGATATGCTTATTAACTGGCTAGACTAAAAGCATCACATTGTCCTGGTGTTAAGTCTATGACAAGTGACAGGAACTGATATGTGTCATAAAGTGCACTGAATGATTAATATTGGAATCCTGTTTCCAGATTGGACAAGAATGAAGAATTGATTGTTTTCTTAGTTTAAGCTGACAAAATTCTTCAACACTGCAGTTATCCCTCAGTAAAACATTTGGAGCCACATGATAGTTCATGTTTAAAACTTTAATCCAGCCTGTAAACAATGTCCCAGCGAATGTCTTCTGGCTGTCCTCTTCATCCACTAAAAAAAACATCAAAACATAGTAATTAGCATCCAATTTCTGTGTGTATACATACAAAGGGATATTTTCCTATAGCTATAACCACTGCACTGCCACTCCGTTGAAAGGGATGAAATACGATACTAACATAACTTGACAATTTATTTGCAAACTGGCGTTGTAGATTTGCCTAAAATAGTCTGTCTAATATACTCTAAAAGCAAAGAACAGTTTTCACATAATAAAACAACGCCACTAGAACTAATTAGTCGGAGAATATTCCATAATACAATGAAATAGCGGCGCGTGCAGACGTGCGCTCGTAACGCCCCCCTCCCACCCCGCCTTACTGCGGGCCATTTCCGCACGCCCCGAAAATCCGCTCAAATGTATCGCTAAACCCGCCACCCTAAACTCGCGTAAAATCAAACAAAAACTACACATTAACAATCACAAGGCACCCAAATTTGTTACTTCGTTTGTGCATTTTTGTCAACATTTATATAAATAGTAAAATTTCGCACTTACTTTTGACGAATTTTTTCACTGGCCCGCCATTTCAGTTTGCCACAAGCTATGAAGATTGCACAATCACCGTCGTGAACCTTGATCTTTCCCCTTTCACATGATATAATTCCCAGAAGTCTAGTCGAACAGGAAGTCTGGCGGGTTTTGAGTTAAAAACACGCACTTCCGCGGGGCCGCGGCGCAGGCCGGTGCCGCGTTTTCGGCGGCGGAACGTAGGGTTTTTTCGACCGTATCTCCGACTTTACCGATTTTTAGCTCACTTATTATTACGTATTATGGAAAACAAATACCACAGATTGATAGCAAATATTCCATAGATTAATGCCAGCGCAATTTTATCGGCAATTTCCGAGCGGTTACGTGTAGCATACGTTTGAAAGTAAATTTGTGCACCGCGCGGCGTCGCGTTCCAATGCGGAAACTGGGGTGGTTCGCTATGCCTATACATAGGTAGATACTAAGACGTTTCTGGCTCGTTAATATATGCAAATCAAAGTCTCGAAAATCGCAATTTGTTGAAGAAACATGCCTCTGAACCTTCTAAATGTGGTAGAACTGCGAGCGCGGCGATCGGGCAGCACATTTAACAAGGCGTAGGAAACATCAGTGAACATCAACCAACTCAAGGTAGGTATTGTTCCAGCATGCGCAGGGTATGAACGCCTCTTTAAGTGATAAATGTGGATATCAGGGACTGAATTAGTGGGTAAAGTTTTTGCGTTTCAGGTGTAAGAAACAAGGTGCTGTGCCGTCCTGTTACGGTAGGTGGCGTGACACGGCGCCACACCGGCGAGAGCACAGATAGACAGGCGTTCGACATTTTGAACGCTGAAGCGCCGATTAGTCATCTTTTCAACAGTCCGTTTTGTACTTACGTATTTGATGGCAACTCAATAAATATATTTAAGCCGATTCTAAGAATAGAGGTAAAACAGACAGTGTATTCGAGCCTGCGCCCCCAGCCAAGTTTTCCAAAGTCGAAAAATATTTGAAAGAACAAAAACCAAGAGTTTTTGTTTGGTAGCGTTATAGCATATTCTGTGTGTACAGTCATTTATTCAACTTTCGAAATCCTGGCCAATTTGCTAATTGATTTCACAATGAGAACGATTTTTAGCTCAACGTTTTTCGCACGCTCGCATCAGTATTGGAATATCCAGGGGATTTTATTTATATAATCAACTAAACATGGCCTGACTTTAAACCAACAATCTAACTGAAATGCCTTCTATACCTTGTACAAAAAAAAAAAAAAAAAACTACGACATAACTAACTTCGTCTCCAGATGTCTTTGCAACTATTTTAAGATCCATTCTTTTGGGTTTCCGCCAGTCGGCCAGTTTATGGATTATGACATGAATATTAATATGTATCGTTGAGTCACGAAGCTGAGACTTACACCATGCAACGTCGTTACTATCACCCGATGTATAAACGCCTTGTCACGTGCTTTCAGTATGCTGATCACGTGTTCACGTGTGCTGGATCACGTGTCTTTTGCATGACCATGTTGGGCAGCTACACTTTATCTTATTCACCTGTAATGTGTTGAGTTTAAGTGACTTGAAACGTGATTAAATTTAATAGCAAATCCTTCTCTTTTTCAAGATCTAGCAACTAGATTTACTCGATTTGTATGAAACGAATCATCCACGATTTAGTTCAGGAATCCAAAACATTCAAATCGAAACACACACCCCTCCCCCGCCGCCTAGAGCTGTTCTAGAACCCAAACTCCATCGTCAGTACTTGCCGTCAGTGACGTCACAGAGCAACAAAAGTTGTTTGTAAACAGATCATCGCGAGTAACCTTGAAGAGAGGACGTTTTCGTCGCATCTCTCACTCATCGCCGCAATTTTATCAGAAAACTCAATAAAGATTTGAACATTTCTAACCGTTCTTTTTACAGCGCAGTGTTCGAGACCGCAGGGCTTCAGGTGAGACCTACATTTGTTGTTGTCTTGCTGTTATCTATGAAAAATATACATATATTACATACAGACATTGGCACTGCGAGTAGGCCCGCTACAACCATGTTACTGCGACGCGCTGCCGGGACGTACAACTGTGTTATCGCACGTCATATTTCCACACGTAACCACGAAAGTAAATTTTTGGCTCGTTAAACAAATCAGTGTCGTGAACATGGTAAAAGAAGTATACAGTGCAAAGAGCGAACAATCTAAAATGTGATATTCATAATTGCGCGCGCGATGAACGTTCAATACATTAGCAAGCGTAGAAAAAAGGGGCAAACATCAACCAGCTCAAGGTAGGGACAACTCGCGCGGGTTATGAAATCATATGTAAGTAACGTTAAATATTTATTATACAGGATATATCAGGGATTGAATCACTAGATAAGGCTTTGCGTTTCAGGATGGCGACATAAGCTGCAGTGCCGTCTTGTTACGGCAGGTGGCGCCACATAGCGACACTTTGCGTTGAGAGCCGTTGCTAGCTGTAGAGCAATGTTTTGGCGTTCCACAGACAAACACCGTAAGCGGATGAACAAAATAAAATCAACGATTCTTCTGTGTCTCCGTTTGAATACCGCGTGGTTTACTAGAGAGTCGCTATCTCATTAAATCACTACCAAAAGAAGATTTAGTTCTTCCTCTGGTGAAATAATGAGATAGAAGGTACAAGGTCCCTTGAGGGTTAGTATCTCATCTTCTAGTGAAATAATGAAATAGAAGTACGCTATTTCATGAATTCACTTGTAGAAGATTGAACTGTTTGACACATGAGATGGATTGGTGTCATAATGCGACTTGTACAAAAGTTGTAGAAATTGTACAAGTGGTGCAAATTGTTTTCACAGGTTTAGTTATGTTTTTACCATGTTGAAGTGAAAGAAAAAGAGAGGTATCTAGTGTCATATCAGATACGTACACGGGCAGTGGGATATGTGTAAATATGAAACTTCCATATCATTCTGATCATATATTACTAGTGGGCACTCTACTGTGAACACATTGAAGCAGAGATGTATGTGAACTTCATCACCACATTTAGTTGCAGTAATCGTTTGTAAAAAGAAGTACTAGGCCAAAGCAAGTAAATTTTATGGATCTCAGATAAATTCGGGACAACAACAAAAGAAGAAATTTTGTAACCCTTTAGCAATGGTGAAAATATAACAAAGACATGTGAACATAAATTTTTAACTTCTATCAGTCCTATCGCAAAACGTGACATATATTATAATGAGGCACACTGCTGTTTAACCTGACTAAAATCACGCTCCTAGCGGCCGACCTTACAGCTGCCACCACCAACCCCAGCCAGGGAGAGATTGTATAACAAGGGCTAACTGCTGTTGTCTTTGGTTTCCTGGTGGTATCTGCCTGATGGCAGTTAAATATTATTTAAACAGTGTTAAGAAACGGCGGCAATCACAAAGTCATTACCGACAGTGTCAGTGACGAAAGATAGTGGATACTACTAGTATGTGAAACGTCTGACCGTTTCCAAAATCATATCTAGTTGCTTTAGTATTTGCTTTTTGGCATATCTTATTACCTGGATGTCTAATCTTCATAGACTCTTATTCCGTTTGATAATTCCCATGTTGACACGAGTGTCACTGTGTTATTGATTATAGAAATAAAAACCTTGTTGGTTGTGATGCCATGTTTCGTTACTTCAAGTCATATTATCCAGTTGAAAGTATCTTTAATTTTGCCCACTTTTTGTCGACAGCACGCATTAAATTTGGAGTTTGCTGAAAGCGCCATCCATAAAATTTACTTGCTGTGGCCTTAAGCTTTTATTCAATCAATAGAAAACGAATACTGTGATGTCGTACAAACGTAAACCTGGGAGTTTAAATGCCTGCGGTTTATTCTTGTTTAGCCATTTTTATGTACATAAATACTTATTTAAAGCGTGTAACAGTTTTTATGTACACTGCCCTTTATACTTTTGAAGGCCATGTGTTGAAGGACTACAATATTGCACATGGCTACAATGTTCACATGTACATTTTTGTGTATCTGGGTGTTTGTAATTATGTTATAAAATGTTTTCCACTCTCTAAAAGTGCACTCTCACTGCACTTGCGTCAAGCTTGCGTCACTGCGGGGTTTGAAAGATACTCAACGAATGTCAGAGATAAAGATAGGCGTAACATGTACGCTTTGGCGAATACGGAAAGATATACATAGAAAAAGTCGTATAGAAGGGGAAATCTCTCAAATTCCGTCACGTCTTTTCAACTCAGTATCACTCAACTCACGAGAAACTCATGTGCACCTGCAGTCACAAAGCCACTGGATCATAACTTTGGTGTGGTACCAGAAACAACCGCCAGGGAGCGTTATTTCTTCCGATCAAGACCAACATCAACATCAACATGTCTTCCTACGCCAGCCGTGACATTGATCCACCCTAGGTGTAAATTAGGTCTGTCTAGAAAGCAAACCTTCACTTTTTATTAATTAGATATGGTAATTCAAATTTGCATTTAAACGCGTGATACAATGCGCTAGGTGGAAATAGAAATTTTTTTCCCCTGCAAATTATTTGCACCGTACTGCTCGAGCAAGAAGTAACTATTTTCCCTCCCTCTCCGAAGGACAACGTCGCCTCGTCGATCACAGGCAGCTTCGGTAGACTTCGGCAAACTTCGGCCATCCTCGTCAATCCCCGCCAACCACCATCACCGACGAAAGCCGAGTTCGTCCGTCTGCAGCAAGCCAAAGACTCTTTCTATGTAGTCTATGTATAGATTGTTAAGTTGTTGTAAAAAGGTGCAAAAATCGGAAGAGAAAATTAATACTGTAGAACATGAGTTAGATGTTAGTGCTAGTAGTGCTAACAGTAGTGCTGGGATAGGTCCCACACTTGGCGTTGCGCAAAAGGAGCAAAAATCAGAAGAGAAAATGAATACTGCAGAAGATAAGCTAGAAGTTAGTGCTAGTAGTGCTAGCAGTAGTGCTGGGATAGGTCCCACACTAAGCGTTGCGCCCCCCTCCCCTGCGCAGTCGAACACAGATGTATCAAAATATGCAGAGGAACTGATCAAAGACCCAACAGTCCTCCGCAGTGCGACCAGCATCAGCAAGATGTTCAAAGGTGGCTCCAATAACAACGTCACAACCATTCTTGCCAAAAACCTTATCGAATCCGCCACTTCAGACCTACTGATTGAAATCGAATCTTGCTCGTCTATGTCCAGCGGCAGCTGTGAGTCAGGTATGGACATGATGGACTCCGTTCTTGACATAACCGGACTCATCCACGCCGAGAAAAGGCGAATCAAGGGCGAGTGCTCACGAGAAGATCTCGGTCTCCTCTCGCAGATCACGAAGTTCAAGCCGATCTCTCGCGAAACGACCGAGACCCACCAGAGGGAGAGCACACACGAGTTCGTGCACAGGCGCGACTCCAAGGGTGCAACAACCGAGCATCTCCACAAAAGTCAGTCGATAACTACGATGGCCGATGTGAGACAAGGGAAGATCCGGACAGCATCTGGGAAGACGCTGCGGATCAGATGCTCCAAGACGAACGAAATCCTCCGCCAGAAGATGATTTACAACGCCAGACAGGAGTTGGCGCCTCCGAAAAAGAAGAAGTTCAAAACTATCGCTAAGGCGATCGCCTGGACCATGAGAAACAGATTGGCGTTCATGAAGGGCGATGCCCCCAAAACGAAGGAACAGGAGGAAGAGGAGAAGATACAGAAGCTGGCAAAGATCTTCACCACCAACGTCATCAAGGGCGCAGTCAAGAAGTATGAATTGGAAGAAAGGCAGGAGGCTATAAGGCAAGAAAGACGCCGTCGTGCCAACCGGAGAAAATTCACAACCACCCGAAACTTCTTCGGGGAGTTAGAGGACTTTCCCGACCCTAGGCCGTGGGTTAAGAAGTTTGATAAGAACCACAACCCTAACAACAAGGCGCTGGCATACTGGGTCCGAGAGATCCAAAGGCAGGTGATGGTGCACGAGTTAGGCCCGCCGCCACCCGACCTGGACCTGCCCTGCAGCAACCTCTCCCTCAGGCACTCCAAACACTCCGATCTCAAGATGGCGTGTCATGCGGAGACCGAAGAGGAACTAGCCATCTTCAGCGGGCGAAAGAATTCCAGCATCTGCTTTGCAAGCACCACTAAGTTCGGGGACTTAAACACTCCTCAAGTCCGCGAAGAGGATAAGCTCAGCATGGCTGTTGGAGGGTCACCTGAGGAAAAGACTTCCTCCCGGCGGACAGGGAAAGAGTCGACGAACAAGCCGGATTATCTTGGCGGGAAATCTGGCGGCTCAAGTGTCACCCGAGAGGAAAAGGGGGCTGGTATGACTGGGCTCTTCCCGGCAAACGATGTCCCGTCCGGTAAAAAGTCTCCCAAATCAGGCAGGATCCTTAAGGTGAAGGACGACAAAACAAAAGATGTGAAGAGTCCTGTCCAGAAGGACCAGGTTAGCTCGTCCGCTGTTGATGAGCCCATACCCATCTGGACAAAGGCGCCAAAGGAGAAAAAGTCGTGGACCACTCAAGACAAACCACGAGACATGACCGACCCTAGAGTCGATCCTCCTTACATACTGCGCTCTTTGACCGAAGTCCGGCCTGATAAAAGCGTGGAAGACATGGAAGAGCCTCCCCCTGCGCCAAGAAGTTCCGAGAAGTCATCTGGCCCCTCTGGAGGGACCCCTGAGACAGAGGCTGCCCAAACCAAGAAAGGCACTAGAGTCAGACCCACGGCTGTGGCAGACTCGGTTGTGTTATACCGTGCGGACGAAAGAGTCCAGACAGCCGTTCATAAGATAATGGTTTCCGTGGCTGAAGGAATGATGACAAGGAGCCGGTACCTCCGCATTCTGAACCGCGCTGTCTCGATCATCGACCCCATGATACAAGTGACAGAAGCCGAGCTCTTTAACCCGACACTTCTTGGCGAGCTGATCCACCAAGTTAACCAGACGTACAGCACGATGGAGGCCACCACAATGGGGCTCACACGGATTTTTCTTACCATCTTGTCGGGAGTCCTGACAAGAGTAGCAGGCTTGATGCCTCTCGTGGGCGCCACAGAAGAAGGAGGCCTGCCCGTACTTCCCTCCAACGCTCCTGTCGGCAGAACAGACACGGCAACATCGACAGGAAACCGCCTGATGGCGACCAGAGTGTCCCCACCGCCCTCTGTGTCTGGCAAGGACGATCAAAACGCTACAGACGAACAGCAACGTAGTGTCAGACGGAAGACCAAACTATCCAAGGGTCAAGGAAGAAAAGAAGTTGGCAAGGTGGAGTCAGACGAAAAACGTTCTTCAAAGTCAAAGAAATCTGACGAAGAGCCAGAAGCCACCATCTGGAAAGTGCCAGACCGTCGAAGGCGTTCTAGTCTCAACCCACCAGTGGTCGAAGACTTAAAAAACACACTCCAACATCGCGAGGAAGAGCGACAGAAAAAGAAACAGACCCTGCACTTCACCTCTCAGTCCAGTGCCGCGTCACAGAAGAGCACTGTGACCAAATACGGGAAAGGCAAGAAGAAAGACACGGCTTCTCTGGAGTCTAGTCAGGCGGTGAGGAAGACAACACTTGCGTTCACCCCTCCGCCTCCTCCTCCCCCACTGCCAGGCTGTCTCCCAGGAGGCAGTGCGCCAGCACAGGCCGCTCCTGTTGTATACACGACACAGACGGCAGAGGTGGGACAGCGCGCCACCGTCAGCTCCCGGGAGCAAGATGGCACCGAGGTGTCCACTGAGACTGCTACAATGGCAACCATGATGGAAGCCCAAATGGAAGCACCGCCGGCACCTCCCCCTCTTCCTCCCCCTGACTACTATCTGTTGGGCGGCGACGAGTCGGACGATGAGACGCCGAAGGAACAGGCACCGCCGCCGGGGGCTGCCAGGGTGTACGTCCCGCCGAACTACTTGGGTCGCTTTCAGAGCCAGGGCTTCAAGCACGTCGAGTTCCACCCCTCCCCTCGAGGCAGTGCCACCAACAGTGTTGCGGGAAGTGATGTCGGCAGTGTACGGTCTTCCCGCGCGAGTACGCCCGCAGGCACCCCTCGAAGCTCTAGTCCTGTTGGCAGGGACCGCACAAGCCAGGGAGTCCAAAGCACGGCCCTTGCAACAGCCTTGCGTGATGTTGGAGAGAGCTGGGGCGCAACACATGGCATGATGCAACCTCGAAGGGACAGTCTTGCCTTCCGACTGCAGTCCCAGTCGACGCAGCTGAAACACTCTACCACTGTGAGGAGAAAGACGTCTACAGGGGAGACGGAAGACACGGCCGAGGCATCGCACATGGTCGCCACAGTTCAGGCCGACAGAGTCCCCTCGCCGCCACCCCTGCCGTCCTTTGGCCTGGGTTTATTATCTCCACACCCAATGTCCATGTCTCCTTTATCATCGGCGACGTTGGGCCAAGCCTTGAATGATGCAATTGGAAGAAGGGATCACGTGATGCCCGGGCACATGCAGTCCAGCTCACATGGAAACGATAGCTTGTCCTTCCGGCTTCAGTCCCAGTCAACCAAGCTGAAACACTCTACCACTGTGAGGAGGAAGACGTCTATAGGGGAGACTGAGGACACGGCAGAGGCATCGCACATGGTCGCGACTGTCCAGGCTGAGCGTATCCCGACACCACCGCCGCTGCCGGCCTTCGGCCTCGGTGCACATGCCCAGATAGCGCCACCGGCTGCGCTGGCGATTCCCAGTGCTACGCCAACTATGGGTCTGTTGTCACACAGCTCTGCCTTGCCTATGCCACAGCTTGGTGGACAGACTAGTCTTTCTGGAGGTACAGCCATGCGACACACGTCTGCGTCATCCAAGGTGACACAAAAGACAAGCGTCAAAAAGGGTGACGAAACTGTGGAAAACATTGCCGAAGCCAGCCAGGCCATGGCAACTACGGAAGTTATGCAGATTCCTCCGCCACCGCCGCTCCCAACTTCGGAACAGCTGAGACGGTCAAGTCTTCCACGAGCCACGCCACACTTGCTGATGCATGGGGCAGGATTCGGACGAGTCCCCTCACCCCCGACTTTGCCACCTATGGAGCTACTGATGGCCGGAATCTCAGGTGGATTCGGACAAGTCCCCTCACCTCCGGCTTTGCCACCTATGGAGCTACTGATGGCCGGAATCTCAGATGGATTCGGACGAGTCCCCTTACCCCCGGCTTTGCCACCTATGGAGCTACTGATGGCCGGAATCTCAGATGGATTCGGACGAGTCCCCTCGCCCCCGGCTTTGCCACCTATGGAGCTACTGATGGCCGGAATCTCAGGTGGATTCGGACGGCCTCAGCCAAACATGGCGCTACAGATGTCAGGACCATTGGCTCTAGCAGCCCCTCAATCCTCACTCTTGTCTCAAGGCCATGGACAAGGAGGAGGTACCTTCATGCGAAGTACTACAGCTTCCAACAAAATGACACACAAGACTAAGGTCACGAAGGGTGATGAAACGGTAGAGAATGTGGCAGAGGCCAGCGAAACCGTGGGTACAATGGAGGTTGGTCATATCCCTGAACCGCCACCACTCCCAACGCCGGGACAGCTGAGACGACCAAGTCTTCCACAATCCACACCACAGCTTAACATGGCGCTACAGATGGCAGGACCTTCGGCTCTAGCAGCCCCTCAGTACCCGCCTTCTTTGATGTCTCCAGGCCATGGACAAGGTGGTGGTACCTTTATGCGGAGCACTACAGCTTCGAACAAAATGACGCACAAGACTAAGGTCACGAAGGGTGATGAAACGGTAGAAAATGTGGCAGAGGCCGGTCAAACAGTGGCTACTGTGGAGGCTGGTCATATCCCTGCGCCGCCACCGCTCCCAACGCCGGGACAGCTGAGACGACCAAGTACCCTCCCACAACTTCCACAAGCCGCACCTCAGCCTAACATGGCGCTGATGTTCGCAGGACCTGCGGGTCTAGTAATCCCTCAGCCCCCGCCTCTGCCGGCTTCGTTGATGTCTTCAGGCCGTGGTGGAGGCACGTTTATGAGAAGCACTACCGCCTCCAACAAAATGACGCACAAGACTAAGGTCACGAAGGGTGACGAAACGGTAGAAAATGTGGCAGAGGCCAGCGAGACCGTGGGTACAATGGAGGTTGGCATTATCCCTGAGCCGCCACCACTCCCGACCCCAGAGCAGCTGAGGCGCCCAAGTCTTCCAGGAGCCACACCACACTTCATGATGCATGGGGCAGGATTCGGACGAGTCCCATCACCCCCGACTTTGCCACCAATTGAGCTACTGTTGTCCGGAATATCAGATATGTCCGGACGGGTTCCCTCTCCTCCTGCGCTGCCTCCGATGGAGTTTCTGATGTCCGAAATCAGATACACATCTAGACAAGTCCCCAATCCTCCTGCTTTACCAACAATGGAGTTTCTGATGTCCGGAATCTCAGGATCGCCGCGGCCACTTTTGGATCTGGTCGGCTCCGGTTCCATGCAGCCTGTACCGGATCCAACCCGACAGTACACCGTCATGTCGATGGGCGCTGTGGAGGGTGGCGAGGCGGTTATGGCGCGCAAAGAGTACTCCCAGAAAGTTCGGGAAGCCCTTGTTGGCAACGACAATGAAAGCGGAAGCTCAAAGGCGCAGGCCGCCCCGTCCAAGGATGCTAAGAAGTCTGATCTAGCATCTAAGGACGTTGCAGCAAAGATGTCCGGTCCCGATGGTTCCACGAAAATTAAGGGGCCGCAAGAAGCAGGAGACTCGGAAACTAAAGACACTCCTAAGAAGACAGTGCTAACGTACAAGGTCGTACCTTCTAAACCTACGGCTTCCGCCAAAGTAGCAAGTGCATCGAGCATTGCCACATCAACACACACTTCACCACCTCCTAAGGAAGAAAATGCTCCAGTCGCAGGTCCATCTGGACAGACAAAAGGGTCCACACAGGACAAGAAAGAGAAGCCAATTCTTGAGGCTTCACAGAAAGGAGCGAACGTGCCAAAAGCTGGACCGTCCGGAGTCCAGACCGCCAAATTGGCGCCTTCGAAAATCCCGCGAGCGACTAGAGGCGTAGATGTTAAGGGGAAAACTCCCGCTATGGGTAGTACTGCATTGTCGCCAAGGCGCGCAGACATGCAAGCAACAGACAAGAAGTCTGTCAAACAAACAGCACCTTCAAGAATTCCACGACCGGTTCAAGACACGACTGTAAAAAAACTTCTCGTAATGGAGACAGAAGCATTGTCACCAAGGCGCGCAGACATGCAAGCTACAGACAAACCTGTCAAACAAACCTCAACATCGCCTTCAAAAATTCCACGACCGGTTCAAGACACTGCTGTAATTGACAGAACTGCGCTGTCCCAAAGGCGCAGAGAAGCGTCTATAGGATTTCTGACCAAACCTTTGCCCATGAAGACTGCACAGTCGGTCAAGGACTCCACCGACAGGCCAAGGACTCCCGAGAAGAAGTTGACTGCACAGACGGCTGGACCGCCAAGAGCTCGTACCGGACCGACGGCAGAACCGCCAAACGCTGAGCAATCTTCCGGGCCAGATACTCCCGAGTATCGGCGTCCATACGGCTGGGTGTCGTCGGGGATAAAGAAGTATAACGATGACGAAAGGGCACGGCTGGATGCGGAGGTTGACCAGTACTGGGGTGGAAAGTTCTCCAGAGGTCGTGAAAAGTCATGGTGGAATATCGAGGATCCAGAAGAACGCGAGAGAGCACGGCTTCGCCAGGAGCGGTCTCAGACAGACCTCCGGCGGACCGGATCGTCAGGCAGGGTGCCCGGTGAAACATTCGCCTCCTACAAGCCACCTGGCATCGGGAAAGAAGTGAAGTACGATGTCGACAGATCACCGGTGATGTTACCCGGTCACTTCGGTGGGTCAACGGGCGTCCGGTCCAGAGCGAGCCGGCAGGACACGGGCTTAGTACCGAAAAAGCTGGACTTGGAAGTCTTCGACTCATCAGAAGCTAGCGAAGACGAGGTAGACTTGGACAAACCCGTTTCAGTGGAGGATCTGAGAGACGATGAGTATTGGCAAGCCTTGGAGAAAAAGGCGTACGCCATGGTGAAGAAGAGCATGGAACAACTGGAGACGGCAGAAGAGGACGAGACACCGGTGCAGGAAGCTTCGCCGACCACGAAGAAACCTTCCAAGTTCTCTCAAATGTTCCAGTCAAGGAAAGAAAAGGAGAGGAAAAGAGAGAGGGAGGCCAGAAAAAAGGCCATGAAAGAGGAAGTCCCGCACAAGTCGGTCCCCCCGAACGCAAAACCGTTCTATGGTCCACCGCTTCCTCCGGAGATGCAGAAAAGTGCTCCGGAGAAGAATAAAACGGACATGACGCGCCACGGACACCAGGGGAAGCCTACAATGGCCGCTAGTAAAGCAGAAGATGAAGAATCAAGCACTTCTAACAAATCTGGCGGCAGGCTCACCCCCTCTAAGCTAGTCGGCAAGATCAAGGGTAGCCTCACGAGGGTCAAAGATTCGATTAAATCGAGGCTATCCGGAGAAGAGAGCGACTCAAGCTTCTCCTCGGATGACGACTGATTTGTCGACATAAACATAATACCGGCGTGGCAAAAAAATCTACACATATGTGTTCGTTGCTCACGTTTGATGTTTGAAGTATCAAAAACACATTAAACATAATAAATGAACGCGATGGATATTTTAAGTCACGATGAAAAAGGAAAATGAAAGAATCAACTGCAAAGACCTTATCGCAACTGCGCAGCGAGGGGACGCAATTTAAACCGTTTCTGTACGCTGGCAGTACTTAGTGTTGTAAAGCTATGTACGCATTGGTCGCACATGTTGTCAAACAATCGATACGTATACATATTGGTAACGTCACAGTGCGAATTCCTTATATCGGCTCTAAAAGTAAATGTACACCATTGTATGTGGCTAACAAAAATGTTATTAATGTTAACGTTGCCGTAACAGTGTCAATGCCAATACACAACTTAAAATGGATTTCAACGCTTCGTATCTTCCCTCAGGAATGTAAAATTCTTGGGTCAACCACACCACGACTGAGATTATGTGTGTGTACATATGCATGTATAAATGTATAAATATATCATGTGTGTCTTTGTAAATTGTTGGAAAAGAAAATTTTTTATTCAGAATAAATCTTCACACGCCAATTCGCGCTTCCTTTTCTTACTGTTGGGTTCGGTTACCTCCCTAGGTAAGTTCTGTAAGTCTCAGAATTAACTTGATGTTGGACTATAGTATTGCGGATATTAGATGGAAGGTACCATATCGTTGGATTTGTATGATTTAAAAATGACCGCAATACTAAGACGGCCTGGTCCTTCACGAACTTTTGGAACGACTCTATCTTTTGTAATGGCCATGCCTGTCACGGTGAAGACATTCCGTTTGTGTTCCAAACAAACCATCTGGTGAACATAACGGTGCACACCCCAGTTCTTCCGCGACCGGGGGTCCGTGGTAGTCCCAACTTATTTCGGAGTAAGGGGATTTTACCATCCGTTTTGCGCCCAGTTACTCGGTGTAAAATTAGCGTAGCGGATCCAAATCGCTGGTAGTATAATATTCGACCCCTATATGCTGCTTTCGGTAAGTTTTTGTCGCCGAATCTTGGCTTCCGGTTAATTCCTGGTATCTCTCCGAGGACGCAAACAGTGAAGGGGCCGGAGCCGCTTGACAGATGACGTCACCGCTATGGGCTTTCGACATGCATTAGAATATTCATTATTGTGAGATTTGTAGTACTAGAATTTTCTTGTAAATCAGATATGTTAGACCATATGGTACATGCTTACTTTCTGTATAGGCGTAGTTCCCGTGATTTTGCTTTTAAATACGGCATCGTTGAAAAAAGTCTCTTAACTATAGGTTTCAATGGGGGCGAGAAACTGGGGTGTGCCCCCATAAGGCCATGTTGATTTGATTAATGGATGACATCAGCGCTCGCACCAATTTTCACCCGTTTCCAAAAAAAAAAAAGTTTTCCGCCACACAATAAATTGTACAAAGCAGCTGTGAAATGAGCACAAATATTCCGTAGATTGAAAAAAAAAGTATCAGAAAACAGATAATTAATCATAGTCTAATGCCATAGAATGCCAAAATAAATCTAAACTCAAAGAATAAGATGTGAAAGGACAGAAAGAAAAAAATCTTCTGTTGGTAGGGGGAGGTACTAGTACAGAAATTCAGGTCCCGTTCAGGTCCAGAGGAAGCTTGAGAACTGGCAATACTCAAAACAATGGTAATTGGTCAGTTTTGCTACAAAGGAATCTATTTGGTGGACTATTGGACTCCCACTAGCATTTAAAAGTCCTCTCCAAGTAATATGGGTTAACTGTCTTTGTACCTTTGACTGTAGAAACTTGGTACAATTGACTATAAACTCTACTTGACTTCCTCTTGGTGTCTTCTTGGCCCCCGGTAAGACCCTAAATGCCTGCCAACATAGTGTGCCCATTTTGTAATTCGCGAAACCTGTTCCTCTGATTTTTTTTCCAGGTCTGTTTTTTTTCGGATTGGTCCAAGAAGAAAACAAATTGTTTTGCACCCGTATAATGTACTGGTCCCTACACCTAACTGCTGGTATACCATGCTATGTGTGTTTAGTCCTATGTTCAACATTCCTGGCCACTTTGATTTCAAACTGGAGGCAATTTTTTTTTTGGCCAAACTTTTTTTTTTATTCGCTCGCTCGCATCAATTTTGGAGTTCCCAGAGGATGTCATCCATATAATCAAATCAACAGGTTCTGGTCGACATCATGGCGTATCACTACGGTAACGTTGCACAAACGTGGGACCCTAACAAACCTGGTCCGCACGGCTACATCCCAAACAGTGTCCTGTCACCACTCTACTGGCCCAAGTACAACGAAGAGAACCAGTACACCAACATGAATTTTACCACTCCTTATAATGTTATTGTTCACAGCTATAACAAGGGAAGTGTGATTTCTTGGATAATGAAAATATCTACACAGGAACAAATTAGAACAAGAATCCGTAGGACACCTACCTCCGTTAAGTAATCATGATGTTTTCGTGTGGGCGAAGGTGTTTGATGGTTTGAATAAGGGCCACTTTAGAATGGCCATGCTTTAACCGTCGTGTAACGGTTAACCGTGGCCGGTCTAAATAGGAAATAAGGGTCGTATAAGGAACTTGGTGGATTGAATTGAATAATGATATTTTGAATAGCCTTTATTACTATTTCAGATCAATTATCCACCATTAAACGAAATTTGTCACCAACTTTGTTACTTCAGTTTTGTCAACTTAATTCATGTCGTCAGTCAATAAGAAACACAATTGTTCCACTAGCGGCGAATACGCTGTATCAACAGTACAACTGCGTGGCTCAAATGGCTATACAAGCAAATGTGAAGAACCAACTACGCACTGGAATGTATGGTAGATGATTTTAACTGAACTGGTATTAGATATAGTACAGTTCCAATGTAGTAATGTTCCAAAGTGATGCTGCTGAATGCTATTTACTCTTATACCGGGGAGTTACGCTGTGGCGTTATCAAAAATGCAATCCATCATTTGTTACTTGTTATGAATTTTGAGGGCCTTTTGAACATTACTCTATGAACGTATGTATAAGTGATGACACACGCTCAATAACTTTCTTCAATTAAACTTTCTTCATATGTATTATGCCAAATTTACAACAAAATGATATACAAGTAATTTGTACATATAATGACAAGGAACAGTGATCATAGATATACAGTGCAATACAATATAGACTTATCCATAGGCCATACACATGTATACATGTTTCAACTTAACTTAAATCACTGCCACATGTAGTATAGAATTAAAATTGACAAATACATACACTTAGTGTTTTTATTTAAAGAAACCCAACGCTATCACTGGTATCGGATATTATTACCCCTAAATGTGCACTCTCACTGCACTTGCGTCACACTTTGCGTCAATGCGGGGTTCGAAAGATACTCAACGAATCTCGAATAAAGAACGAATTTTCTTCCTTTTTGTGTATTTTGTCGTCTTCCAAGTCATACGTTTACGTATTACGCAATATCTAGATTATAAAAAATCGGAGAAAATAACAAAACAGTGACGCAGTGACGCACGTTTGATGCAAGTGCGGTGAGAGTGCACCTTACCCTCGAAAGGGATTGACGTTGACGTTGATTTGTGTATATCTAGTGCCGTTTGAAAGTGACATCAACTTTCTTCTTGTACGAAGTGGTGACACTTCAGGCCATACTGGTTCCGACTTGGCGCGCGGCTCCTGTCCTGGATCCCGTCTATCAGCCTCAGATCCCCCCTGTTGTCCCGGGCATAGACAGGACTGGCTATGTACTCACTGCCCAGTCGCCTGCGCGCCGTCCGAGACGACGACGTGTCTTGGTGTGACCGCTGGCGAACAGCGTCCCCTATCAATCCATTCCAGAAGTGCACGTCTCTTCTAGATCTTCCTGCCGCAACATGAAAGGTACAGATTTTGTCAACTCGATGTTTAATGAAAATGGAAAGGACTATTGCAAACCTTGATTAACAGTTTTCGATAACTCCAATACTACCGGGTCAAATGTACCTGGGAGTCTGCAAGGTCACGTGTCCGAATCAGGTGGGTCAGTCGGTCTGAAGAAGGCTCTACGTAGAAATGACTACAGTTTTGTGGCATGTTATTACCGGAAGCCTAAACTTATAACTTGGATCCTAGTACCTATAACAAGGTTGTCTTCTGATGTCGGGTAGGTATCAATGACGTCATAGTTGCGCAGGCCCAGTCCGTCCTTTGGCCGGTGGATGTCCACCATGGCTTGTTCCACCACGCGTCGCTTGTAACTTTCCCATTGGCTCTCTTGGAAGAAGCGCTCGCATAGTTCTCTCTCCGCTGGTACCTATAATGATATGTAATTCCATTTTCATTTTCATTAGATGTAAATGTTCGACAAATGGGCGGTCAATAATTTGGCTTGTAGTTGATCAGCATGCTGCAAATGCTTTTTAAGTTTGCGGTGGTTTTGTGTTCGCGTTTGAGCATTTAAAGTACATACTACCATTCCCTCCAGTCTCAAGCCCTACGTACTTCCACCTTTTCCGTGTCGAGTCCCAATAAAGCCGACTGTCCCTCAGACACGGCCCTGAAGTCCCGCAGTGTGACGTGCAGGATGCTGGCGCCCCGGCTCACCAGGCTCAGGTGTGGCGGGATTGGGGCCTCCGATACATGGGCCAGACCCTGTCGGTAGAGATATACGAGGGGCGGTCAATAAGTAATGCCCCTGACCCATTTTCCATATCAGGAGATTAATGAAACTTGGCACAGTTATTATTCTTTCTCTTCATAGGAACCACCCAGAGTTATGCATTTCTCCCATAGTTCGATGCAGCTCTGGACACCGTTTTTGTAGGACACCCCAGGTTGGTCCTCGAACAGATGCCTCATCAATGGCAGAAGAGGGACGACCAGGCTAATTCGGCCCCCCTCATATTTTCATGGCTTACTGTACGATCACCAAATTTGCAGGGGGTGTTAGGCTTGTTGATTTTTATAATTCCTGAATTTTTCATATCACTTTATGGTTGTATGTCCCAAATATTCCGATATACGCAATTCTCTATACAGAAGGCTGTCATTTTGTACACAAGGATTTATCCAAATGGACCTGAAGTGCAAATTCAGATACATAATGACATGTGACAATCCCTGCATGGCAGATATAGGAAAATATATCAAAGAAGGATTTGACATTAGAAATTCCCCAAATGATTGTAAAAGCCTCCAATGATTGTAAGAAACTTATCCCATACTACAACTCCTGTATTAGTTAGATAAGCCCTAAGTTAAGTTATAGCACTGTAGTTATGTAGATGCCATACTTTGTACCTCGTACAATTTTTGTGCAATAAAGTTATATATCTTTATGACGCAATATGACGTAATTATGACGTCATAGATTGATTTTTTTGGCTAAAACGGGGAATTCCCATAATACCTAAATATCTCACTAAAAAGTTACCAATAAAGGCTTCTTATCAATATTTAAGTGTTATAAGACTTCTGTTGTCAGAAGCTGACGCAACGACGTCAAAATGACGTCATGACGTCATCTGTAGTTTAGCTATCCGCCATCTTGGATTATCAACCTTAAATGTCTTAAGATACATTTTTTCAACATATAACACTAAAACCCCATAAAGATGGATTGAAAACGTTCACATGAATGTTTTCTGTAAGAAAATACCAAGTAGTGATGAAATCCGAGTGAAAATAAGCTGGTTATACTTTTCATCATGATATTGGCGGCCATCTTGGATTTTGAGCAATTACGTCATCTCATTAGCATAATTTATTAATATTTAATTATAAATGTTCAACTTAGATGTGTTAGAGATTAAAGATATATGAAATGAAGTTAAGTTAAGCAAGAAAATCATAAAATCCCATTGTTTAAACCCAAATTAGTGATTTTTGTAAAATTTGCATTTCAGAAACGCGTTGCCATGGCAACACGAAAAATTATAAACTTACTCTATTTTATTTCAAATTATTGACAACACTATTCTAGGAAAAGTCACCAAGTTTGGTTGTTCTAGCACAAGCCGTTCGGGAGCTATAGGACATCAAGGTTGCCGCGGCCACTTTTAGCCCCCCCCCCTACTTTACTGGTAAATATACACGAAAAATCACTTGTACTACACAATGTTTTTACTAAAATTTTGTTGTACCAGAGTTCGAATTCGTAACCATATGGTCAAAATGGTCTTTGCAGTCGGTGATGTTGTTATGGAATACTCACAAAGGCTTGGCCCGGTTCCAGCGAACCCAGGGTCATGAAGGCGCCGACCCGCTGGTCACAGTGGCTGATGCGCCGACTGTACCTCCTCTGTGCACGGGCACGGGAACGCTCCTCTATCTCATCATCACTATTGTAAAACACAACAAGAACTAACGACATAGTACAATGCTATACTCTTTTTCAACACAAAAGCATACACGGACCAAAATTTCAACGACTACTGTCGATCGCCTTCTTCACAATCAATACTGATGACCAATCACTTCAGAACGTAATCTCGCGAGAGTTATGGACATGTGATCTTAAAAACACATTGTCTTGCGGACACGTGACGTCAGTAATTGGTCAAACGTGCCAGGAAGTTTATAACGATCCCCGTCTCTGTTCAGTGATGGCTGGAAGGATGGCTGGATAGATTGAAGAACTTAAGACTTACGTTGGTCGTTTATTTAGCAGGAAAACCATTCTCAATGAGCGACTAAGCGTTAGGAGTGTGTAACATGCACAATTCCTATTAAGCAATTGCCTTCTCTCACAGCTGATCTGTCCAGGCATACTTTCTATCACGGAAACCAGCCACGTAACATTTCCCAGCTTTCGCTAATGGATAGGGCGGGCGGGAACGCTCCCAGTACCGTGGAGATACCGGTGAGCTCCGATGATATGGTTACCAGGCTAATCGGGGTGTGAGTAACTTCAAACTGCACGACTGAATTTTTCTCCAGTCTTACCTTTGTCCTCCGTCCAGTTGACTTGGCAGGGGGATGTCACTGAAAGACAACATCGGTCTAACTTTTGCTGGGGTGTTACTCCTCGTTTTTCCACCGCCTGTGGCGCTCTTGCTCCTTACAACTCCAAACACTTTCTTCTTTCTGGACGCATCGAAAGATCTCCGTACGTTCTGTGGCACTGTCTGTGGCCTGAGAGGAGGAAACGCAGCCGGTGACGGTCTCTCTTCAAGCGGCTTGAGCCCGGTCGTTGTGGCCGAGGTTGTTCCACGTTGGGAGGGACTTACGGGAGAGTGTTTCGCTACATTCTGCTCCATTTGTTTCGATGCGTCGGAAAGGTCCAGTAGTTTTACAACAGCACACATGCCCTGTGTATTAAGCAATGGTATACGGTAAATCTTTAAATATCCGCGATGGTTTTATTTTCGCGATGGTTTTATTTTTTTATTGACCCTGAAATTATGACACCGCGAATATGTGTTTTTTTTATCACTACTGTACTATTTAGAAGAAAACACATTCACGGGAAACCCTTCTCCTCCTACCATGAAATAAAATTGTCGCAAAAGTCAAGTACCAACTATGCAGCTACCTGTAGGGATTACGGTGCAAGGCTTTTGTCAATGATTATAAAGTCAAGACAAGATTGGACAAATGCTGCAAGAATGCGTACCTCACGTAGCCTGTTAAGCAAAGGGCACAATCCGCCGTACGTACAAATACGTGCTGTCTACGTGACAAAACGTGGGCAATCTTTTGGGATCCGTAAGTGGTAAGTACCGCCTCCGTACGAACTCGTGGGTGGATCATGCGACGGATTTTGGAGCACGCAGACACGCCGTAGAACTTTACGTGCAGGTAAAACTTTTTGTGCCATTGGGCTGCGGATTCGCCCCCCGTACGTGCCAGTACGGGCGACGCGCCTGTCCTGTACAGCGTGAACGTTTCAGAAATAAGTGGCGGACGTGGCCTCCCAAAAAAACATACGGACAAATTGCACGTACGGCAGGTTGTGGCCTTAGCTTAAGGCTGAAGCCCGGGATTCTACGTACAGGCCTGAATGTCTTCCTTCCCGAAAACGGTTTTCAGGATAATGCGGAAAGCATTACAGCCTGTATTTCCTCGCAAATGTTAACGAACGTTGGCTTATGGTCAGATTACATTCGTCTTAAAACGGGTTTACAATAGGAAATCAATTACATTTTTTTGCACAGTTGAAAATATGTCGCACGGAATTAAGCTGTCTCCTAGTAAAAAAAGTTTGCTCAGGGCTATCGCTCTCTACGTAAAGCTAACTACTAAAGAAACCGTGGATTTTCTGAAGTTACTTCTTAGCGCTACCTTTACGACGAAGACAGTCACAGGCTCCTCCGCCATGTCTCGGACCACGACTTTGCCATGCACACACTCCTCTGTTCTGGCCAGCGATGCTAGATGTAACATAGCCTCGTCATCCCATGGAGAAAACAGCTCCAGTTGTCTACAAACACAATATTATAGATTCAGAAGTAAAGTCATGCGTGTATAAGCCCTTTCACAGATATCAGGACGCATGTGCGGCGACTGGAATTGTAAGTAATATGTCAAAGGTAAAAGTTAAAGTTAAAGTTTGCCCATGCATCTACAGACGCGTAGGGTGGCGCCCATCTCCACTTCGAAGCCCTTGGGCCACACATGTGCAAGCCACTACAGCAGGGGGCTGGTCCGCTGGTAGTGATGTGTGTTTAACTTCCATACTCTTCCTCATTAGTACCGAGTGCTAAGCAGAGAAAGCAGCATGTACCATTTTTAGAGTCTTTGGTATGACTCGGCAGGGATCGAACTCACGACCTACCGAATGCAAGGCGAACACTCTACCCACTAGGCCATTGCACCGGTCAAAGGTAAAGGCTTTGAAAATGACAACAGAACCCGTCGAGACGACAATGACTTTTTCAGGGCCTTAACCTTTGACACCTAGAATTCCTGTCGCCGAACATGCGTTATGATCTCTGTGAGAGGGCTTATTTGGTACTTGTGGCACAAAAATGACCAAAACTACTCTCCTCTTAACATCACAAAACTCACACTTGTTTTTTTACTGAAAACATGGGATCATTCGTCTTCTACTATCTCAGAAAAAGAATTCAATCCTTATAAAATACTTCATCATATTCAGGTAAGCGTTAGACTTAGAGTTTAGCGTTAAACTACTAGAGTAGTTGCTTAGATCTACTATACTGTTTATCATTGTCTGCCAGTATATGTCACTTTCAGTTAACACTCAGGAAAGAGCTTGCAATAGACAAATTATTATACACTTATATTGTGTCCTAACCTGAAGAAGTCAAACTTGTACTTGAAGTCTTGTTTGAGAATGTCGTGCAGGTCAGTGTTGTGAAGGTTGTGCACGTCCACAACAATCAGCTCGGCCTGCTCCTGGGTCTTTATGGTGGCCGTTCGTGCTTCACCCGTTATCAGCGACATCTCCTGGACAAAATAACGACAACAACAACAACAACATCATCTCCAGAACAAAAGATAAAAACAATCAGCTCGGCCTACTCCTTGGTCTTTGTGGTGGCCGTCCGCTCCTCACCCGTTATCAGCGACATCTCCTGGACAAAATAACAACAACAACAACATCATCTCCTGAACAAAATACAACAACAACAACATCTCCTGAACAAAATGCAACAACAATCAGCTCGGCCTGCTCCTGGGTACCTATGGTGGCCGTCCGAGCCTGACCCATAATCAGAGACATCTCCTGGACAAAGTAACAACAACAACAACAACAACAACAACATGAAGACAATTAGTGTTTCTGTCTTCATCTTTTCGTCTATCTCCAACCCAGAGCTCTAGAGTACTACATGCGTGCAAGGGTTTCTGTCTAAGCGGGCTTGCCATCCATGTCTAGTACCTAAAACATGTTGTATGCACATATGACACAAAATTTGATACAATGTATATCATTTCTACTAGCTAAATGGCGTATAATATAAGTACATGTTCAACGCCATCCGGACAAAATGATTCCACGTGCCCTGAAACGCCGACTAGTAATCCATGATGGTACTGCAGCCTTAACTGTCTGGCTTATCTCTACACTGGAAACAGTCCGGAATGTGTCAGAATCTCAAGACGGCGGCGCCCGTGGATGCAGGCGAGTGTGAACAGGTAAGAACGCACGCTCAACAAGACTACGTAATTGTCTAACTTACCCCAAAAATGTCGCCCTTCCTGAGCATCACCATGCTGGCCCGCTGCATCAGCTCGTCCGGGTCGTCTGTGGTGACCACGCCCACCCGTCCTGAGAACACCATGTAGAACGCCGTGCCGGGGTGGCCCTTCTTAATCACCACTCGGTTCACTCCCAAACTAAGGAAAACAAACAAGCACAAGCTGGCTGATTTTGGCATTTCTGGAAAACACTATTCGTTCGTTCGTTCGTCCCATAGCCTTTTAATCAGCCGCGGCGCCTATCAGCCGTAGGCTGATTAAAAAGCCGTAGGGGCAGCACAACATGCATTTAGGCATATAGGCATTTTAGTCCCCTGGTGGCGCCTATCTCCTCTCCGGGGCATGGTGAATGATGTAAATCACCGTATGGCTGATACGACACGAAGGTTCGCCAGGCCTCCGCCCGGGTGATTTGTAGTTGTAGTGATTTGAGGAAAGTCGTGTAAAGTGCACGCTAAAGAACCCCCTTTCCCAAGGGCACAAGATCGGTGGCACGGTAGGCGGATTCGAACCCGCAACCTCTCGGTGCAAATCCGAACATGCTACCGCTACGCCACGCGGTCACCACACTATACTAAATGCTAAATCCGATATCCATGGAAACAATGAAAGGCTTGCAGATGTTTATACGTTACACGAGTAACACAGAACGTTAGCTAAAACTAAGGTCCCATTTCCGAAACGGGGCCCGGCCGGGAGTGTCTACCAAGGAATACCAGAAATTATGCTCCTGACTAATTACATATACATTTTCTATTTTTCATTTTCACGTTGGGCCCCGGTTTGAAAATGTGACGTTAGCCTAGCACCCTGCGTAACAGTTACACTTTGATCCAAACACACTACGCATTTGCGTACCAAATATTTTTTTAAACGTTTTGACATGTAACGAATCTTTGAATAATATAATATGTACGTAGATTTTCGTCCAATAACCCCTTTCACAGAGATCAGAGCGCATGTGCGGCGACAGGAATTCTAGGTAATATGTCAAAGGTAGTAAAGGCCCCGAAACGAAAACAGTCCATGTCGTTTCGACTATTGTTTCGATTTGCATAACGATGTCCAGTCTGTTTTGTTTTACTTTTTCAGGGCCTTTACCTTTGACATATTACCTAGAATTCCTGTCGCCGCACATGCGTCCTGATCTCTGTATAAGGGCTTATACGTCACGCAGACGCTGCACTTTCGATACGTAACGTTATGTGTGTTGCGTCCAAGATAGCTCTTTACTAAAGGAAAACTTACCTCTGGTATCTCACAACTCGACAGAGCATGTCCTGGGTTTTCCGAGGATACTTCCTGAAGCTACTGAGACTGCGCAGAGCGGCGCCTATCAGCCTCAGGTCCGCCGGGGTTCTGTCATCAGGTCGCTTCTCTGCGACCCGTTTGGCTGGTTCTGGGAACATGTACTGAAGAACACGCAAACACATTGATCCACTTATGATCCACTACTCATTAAGTCACGTGTGCGATCTAAATAACGTGACGTCACAGAAGCAGTGGATTGTTCATTCATTGCTTGATAAAGACTGGAGCTGTTCAGTTGAAAATTTTGTAAGTCCAATTTTCATCTTGGAAATTACAGGTCATCATTTTCCAGAATGTCTTCTACCAAGTTGAACACAGATCAAGTTTCAAGTTAACTTGCACATTGAATTCATTATTGAGCACTACTCAATACTATTGATATTATATCAATACTAATGATACCATATATGTATATGCATCTCATCCAAAATCGCACAACGACCTATAATTTGACACAGCGTAATGAGGTACAAGCTCGTCGAGTACGCAAGGTCAAGGGTGAAGGGCCTTGATCTGTAAACAGTTCTTGTCTCGACCAATCTCTGTCGGTATATTTGCATAACATTGTAGGTCGTGTTTTGTCCACGCTTCATGGGACTTTACCTTTGACCTTGCTCATGCGCACTCGGAATGGCGTAGGAGCTTATTACACTGAGGTCAAATCATAGGTTGTCGTACGATTTTGGTGTCGACGAATTAGGCTGGGAAAGAACCATTCAACTACTAACAATAATCAAAGGCAGATGATATTTTTCCACGACATGTGCACCACTATCCCAAGAGTCCCTCAAGTTCACAATCGTACAACGACCGCACGACAAATGTGACTGCACCCTTAGTTACAATGTCCTACCTCTGAGTCCATCTTGAAAAATTCAGGGTCGAAAGTCAACTCCTGGTCTCCCCCAGCCTCGCCTTCCTTTGTGGCCACTCGGTAGCGGGGTTTGGACACGAACTCAAACGCCTGGGTATAGGAAAGGGCTTTTACCTGTTTGACTTTAGCACTTAAGACTAGAATAAACAATTCAGAATCGCTTTATTCAAACTAACTACAGATCTTGTACACAGAAAAAGGCGACTTAGAAAAATGTGGTTACATTCTTTGGTTCACCAATCCTTCAGTTCCAATGTATGATAGAAACACTGTTTGTATAGATATAATTAACTGTACATTGCATCTTGTTGTAATATAATAGCAATACAGACAATTTCATATTCATTGTAAATTTAGAATAATCTTTGATTGTAAAACTTATATATTCCTACATTTCAGTATGACAAACAAGTGAGAAGAAGTTGAATTCACTTAGTAGAATATGATTCTTGTGTTGGTTGATATTGTTTATATTTCATGTTGTTATCTGTCAACTATCATTCTGTTGCAATTCCGACCTGTACTTAACCCGGTGGGTATAGATGTACAATGAATGTCTTCATTCATTCATTATAAGAGCTACGGCTCATATTTTGTGATCCTGACCTTGCCAAGATGGTCCTCTGCGTACTTCCTCATACACAAGGACACTTGGCAGAGCCTGCGCACTACGCGTGCCGCCATGACGAACTTTTCTCTCATCTGTAAGAAAAACAAAGACAGAAAAACATACATTTAACTGCGAAAATACAGACAGGAATAAACCAAAAACAACTACTACTCTCAGGGTAATAAGGCTCTTTCATGACATCGACTGTCATTTCTGATAGATTAGAAGTACGTTCTTTTATCTCTGCCCTGACTTACAGTACTTCCTGTCACTACGGCAAGTCGAACCTTTTTGGTCATCTTCCTACTCATGCACTGTCACTCAAAATTACAGTGGATCAACGTTGAACAAGCCACACACCGAAAACATACCTAGTCTATTATACTCCAATTGCACAGTCTATTGCAGAGAATCCTCATACATGGCATATAGACTGCCATATATGAGAATCCTCATACATGGCATATAGACTGCTGTTTCAGTCAGAGAGTTTTCAGAAATATACCATTGACTGCATTCTTGGGATTTTTATTGTAATATCCAAGCAAGGTTTTATAGAATATTCATCCTGTCTAGTCAAGCGAACATCTCCCCTTCTTTCTATATAAAGCTATGATTGCAACCTTTATTTCATTTATAATTGCCAACGTTTAAAAATCAATTATAAACGTTAGAAACCTGCGTACACAAAGAAACAACACTAACCGTCATTGGAGGATCCTTGGGAGTCAGCGTCGTCTGTAACCATAGAAACGAGATCACAGAAAGTGAAAGGTCAGCTTATTCGACAGTATTTCACTTCAATGATTATCATCATAATAGACTGATCCTGACTGTCAATCGTAATTAGTAGTTTAGCCATGTTTGTCCAATGAGAGAGCGTCTGGCTTTTGATATTTGCATTTGCTACGTTTTGACAGAGGTGGAGAATGGGTGTAATTGGAGCGAAATCATTTTTTATGTTATATACACTAACGGAAATTTGTACTAAGATCTCAGATTACGGTTATGGTTCAATATAGACGAATCAAGTCATGTAACATTTTCTCTATCCATCGGATGTCCGAAGTCTGTTGCTATGGCAACAGCCAAGTTAAATCGCTCTTCACAACAGATGTGTAAATAAATTGATGTTTACAAAGTAACCGTAAGTGTGGTGTAAGCAGACGCGTTGTTAGAATAGCAGTTACGCTTAGACTGTTAAGTCTTAGAGTGCTTTTCCATATATAAGGGAAAATTAGCATGGCAACAAGCTAGACTTTCAATGTTACAGTAGTTAGAAAGAATTGAAGAAATTACAAGATAGCAAAACCGAAAGGGTCCACTGCAGTGCCATAAAAAAGCCGCTAGAATGCCCAATATCAAACTTGGAGTTTGTGTAAGAATTCTTTTACAGCTTCTTGCAATTGAGTTATGCTGTCTACTACAAACACCCACACCCACACAAACACACACACACACACACACACACACACACACACACACATACATACGCACACACACAGGCAGACGCGCACGCGCACACACGCACACACACGCATACGCACACACACACACACACAAACACACACAAACACACACAAACACATACACACACACGAAGCATCGGGACTGCTAAAAGTTCGCCACAAAATATAACATATCTGATACCAGATACCGTAATATGTCGTGGTCTGGTCTTGTACGACAACGTAAGGCAGCAAGGAACAGCAACCTCCATTCTACAGAACCGGGGATTCGAGTTTGATTTTCTCAAGAAAACATTACCATTTGAAGAGAGGTAAATGTATACTCAGGACAGGTGAATCAATTCTTCAAAAGTCTCGGGAGGCCATTCTAAGAGTTTCAAGTGCTTCCATAAGGGCCCTTGACGGCTAAGTATTACCTGTACTTCAAAGCAAGGTCGAAAGAGAGCGTTAATATTCTTATGGTTTGTTCCATTTGTTGATAGCATAGTGGGTAGATTGCATTTGCATGAGATTGCACAAAGTAATAGGAAATAATTTTGAATAACTTTAACATTTCATTTTGTGGTTCCTCGCAAGTGATCTAGTCACAGTCAATTGTTTAGTTTTTAAAAGTGTCACTGACGAAAAACACCGGATGTTGTTTGAAACGTCTGGCCGTCATCAAAATCATATCCAGTGGCTTGAGTAAATTCTTTTTGGTGTATCTTATTACCTAGATGTCTAACATTCACCAAGGAATTTTTCATATCGTTATGTCACAACCAACAAATGGTCACGTATTATTAAATGGCAGATTTTCTTCCCTTCCTACTGCATTTCAGTGCTATCCCAAACACACTACATTCACAATTTTCCCCTCTACTTATGGCCTGGGTAACACCCGGGTAGTAGTTCGCTTGTGCTACCGAGAAGCAACTGTAGATGTATATACTGTATAATGAATGTCAGAGCTAGAAGCGACAGTATATATATATTAGTGTATTATATACGGCGAACGAACTACTTTCCGGATGGTATACGTACCCAGTCTACTCTACGTAGTACACATTCCACACAAGGCTTAAGGTGCGCTCCCATCGCACTTGCGTCAAGCTTGCGTCACTGCAGGGTTCGAAAGATACTCAACGAATTTCAGAGATAACTAATTTTCTTTCTTTTTATATTTCAATCCATACATAGTATGATGCTGTAGGATGATGCTGTAGGGCAGGTCAACTCCTGTAAAAGGTTGCTATGGAACAGTACATTTTTGTAAATGGATGAAGATGGATTGAAATATGCTGTATTTTCTCTTAAGCAAATGACGGCCTTTCTAGTTGTGTCTTCTGTCGTCTTCATACTTTTACGTATTACGCAATATCTAAAGTATAAAAGAATTGGAGAAAATAACAAAACAGTGACGCAGTGAACGAACCCCGCAGTGACGCAAGATTGACGCAAGTGCGGTGGGAGCGCACTTTTACGTCACTTGTATCCTCCTCATGCTCACTGAGGGGTCCATGTTGGTGTCTGTTCCGAGCCTGCGCACTAGGGCGTGAGACGTCGGGTAGTAGTGATGATCCACACAGAGAGTCCCTGCGTTGCGCAAGCGCTTTGTGCGGTGACCTGTCACACGGATCGAGAGGCTTCCGGTTGCCTTCATGATCAGCCGTCTGTAGTTAGAAACAGAATACGAGAAACTACAACTGTTTGGCATCAACTACAAAAAGTTAGTGTTTCTGTATATGAATGAAAACCTACGTTCGTTCGTTCGTTTACAGACCCTGACCCTGGTATACGTAGTGCCTAGTGGCACGTAGAGCAGCAAGTTTCTTTTGTACAATGTTACAGAGAGTGGTTGCTAGTCCTTCCCCTACTCCTTGAACACTGAACCCCCATTTTACATCCCGTCCGAAAGACGGGTGCGGCCCCAACCAAGATGCCCTACCCAGGATTGAACCGGTGTCTCCCATTTACCTATTATCAATTGGAACCAGCTAGGAGCTCAACTGTGAGGTTATAGGCCTAGGGAAATCTAAAGAGCAACTTTACTCCCTATCAAAAAGCATATGTTGCTTTGTGTAGTAGCTATGTATTTCTTTTTCTCACAAACTATACATAGTATTTGCTGAAAATTATGCCTCATTTTCTTTCTGTGATTAATTTGAGTACCTGTTGGAAAAAAAAGAGTAGTGGCATGCCCCGGTGCGCGATTATGCAAATTCTTTCATATGGAGTTGGTGATTCACTACAAAGTACCCGGATGGAGGCCTGGCGAACCACCATACGGTGCCTGATGATTTACATCATTCACCCGGACTCCAGGAAGAATCAGTCACTAAGTGAGATCTGAATTAAAGCAAACCAAAATCAAACCAAACCAAACCTGTTGTTTGATAGAGGCTTTCCTGCCGACACATGGGTGAAAAGATCCTCTCCTCTCTTGTGCTGTAGATGATCGTCTTATAGAATCCAGTCTTTGGCTTCCTCGAGAATCCCGTCCACTTGTTTTCGTCAAGAGAGGGATTTCCTTGATCGTACGGAGTTTTCTTTTACTGTTCGTCTCTCGTCTCACGGACATAATGTAATGTTGTTTTAGTCTTAGAGGCAAAGTGGCATCTTTTCCTGTTGTCCACTGCTTTTCTTGACTGGTTTTGACCGTTTGGTACAAAATTTCAAGTGTTCTAAGTTCGTTTTGATTTGTTCGACGACTAGAACCCATAGTACTTCGGGTCATTTAAGGACGTTTTATAAGTAACTTGAGGACACGAGTCAAAGGAACAAGAGTGTCACGTTTCTTTCAAAAGCTTTTTATTTATTTTCTAATAACACGGAAAGTAATCCCAAATATAGCAAATTCAAAAATCTCAAATACTTATTGTTTAAAGAAGACTACATGCAAAAGCTGATGAAACTCTGACAGCTTGAAATACGAATATATCACAGTTACCGCCGTGCTAATACCCCTGTCACATTATCCACGCTCTTCGGGCGAATAAATGGAAGATCGTCCATATTCAAGATCGACAGAGGGTTGCGCGTATTTTTCCCCTGAAAATCGTCCCCGTCACAAATAAGCCATACTTTGCACCAATTGTTACCTTTGCCAGAATGGCTAAGGTTATGTTTTAGGCTTGTACGTGTGAGTCTCTGTGTGTGTGTGTGTTGTGTTAACAGCATAACTCAAGAAGCCTTGGATGGATCCCGGTGATATTTGGTAGGTGGATAGGAGTTGGGAAAACGAAGGTCAAGTTCGATAATGGGCCCCCTAGCGGCTTGCTACGGTACTGCAGCAGAACCTCAATTTTTGATATCTCGTGTTCTGGACATGCTGTGGTTATGATTTTGTGTTCTGGACATGCTGTGGTTATGATTTATGAGTGGTAGATAGCCCTTGGGGCAGAGAGTAAGTACTTTAAGTTTGGACCCTCTAGCGGCTTGTTTGGAACTGCAGTCGCCGATTTCCTTTCAAACTTTGGACGAGAATAACTCGAGAACGTGTTGATGGATCGTCACGATTTTTGGTATGTAGATAGCCCAAGTAACAATGTACATTATGAAATACTAATTATGCAAATCAGCAACTGATTTGCATAATTAATGAGGAAAGTTTATAAATCCGCTGCATTTCATGATAGGACTTTCAAACTTGTCACATATATAGATGAGAAAGAGAGAAAAATCAATCCATATTAATTATGCAAATGACGACCTCATTTGCATAATTAATGAGAAAATATAAACGTGTTGACGGATCGTCATGATTTTTGGTATGTAGATAGCCAAAGGGAAGACTTACATGATGGAATTCAAATTATGCAAATCGACAGCTCATTTGCATAATTAATGAGGAAAGTTTGTAAATCCACTGCATCCTTTATAGGACTTTCAAACTTGTCACATTTGTAGATGAGAAAGAAAGAAATATTTATACATGTTAATTATGCAGATGATGATCTCATTTGCATAATTAATGGCAAAATATGAACATGTTGACGGATCGTCATGATTTTTGATATGTAGATATCCTAAGTAAAAACTTACATAATGAGATACTAATTATATAAATTAACAATTTGCATAATTAATGCGGAAAGTTGATAAATCCACTGCATTCCGTGATAGGACTTTCAAACTTGACACATATGGAACTGAGAAAGATGGCAGAGACTAAGAGGTGTATGTTTGGGTCCGGTAACATCTTTTCTTGAACTGCAGGAGCCGGTTTAGTTTCCTACTTTGAAAGAGAATAAGTCAAGAAGGGATGAAAGGATCATCATGATTTTTGGTATGCTGATAGCTTAAGTGATGCTTGATACAATTTAATATCATTATGTAAATAGGGATCTAATTTGTATAAGCAATGGCGAAATGTTATGAACCAGCTCCGGGCATATAAAATAAAATGTATTGAGTAACACATTTATGTCTACAGACATCATTCTACATAACAAACCTGGTTTATTTGGCAAAGGTATGTGTTCGTGGAACTCTAGTTGTGTAATAAAATCATTATTATAAGCGAGGTTCGGTCGATTGCCGCAGAATCGTCGTCCGATCGATTTTCGCCAAATGTGACAGGGGTATTAGCATTCGGACTATTTAACGCCTGCTCTCTTTGTTTGTTGTTCTTTGTTGTCCTGAAACTTCTGAGACTGCTTTTGTTACTCTTATCATGTTAAGAAATGACTGAAACATAGATGTTTTAATTCATTGTTATAGTGTACAAATTTGTCTTTAATTATGAAAACGAAAATAAAAATGTATGTCGGAGTGCAAGGAAGTGAAATGTTTCTTTTACCATTTAAGCTAAGGGCACAACCTGCCGTACTTGCAATTTGTCCGTACGATTTTTTGGAGGCCACGTCCGCCACGTATTTCTGAAACGTTCAGGCTGTACAGGGCAGGCGCGTCGCCCGTACTGACACGTACGGGGGGCGAATCTGAAGCCCGATGGCACACAATTAAAGTTTAGCCTGCACGCAAAGTTCTACGGCGTGCTCCAAAATCCGTCGGATTCACTATGAGTTCGTACGGAGGCTGTACTTACCACTTACGGATCCCAAAAGATTGCCCACGTTTTGCACGTACGGCGGGTTGTGCCCCTAGCTTTACGGAGATTCTAGAAACAAAACGTCTCTTTATGTCTCATCGTACTTCTAAATTTAAATGGCAATTTTAGAAATCAAAAGCCTGTTTAGGGCAGATTAGGCCATGTTGATTTGATTATATGGATGATCACCGCGCGCGCATCGATTTCCGACCTTTTCCAAAAAAGGGTTTTAACCATATGCATGCTTTAAATCATACAAAGCAGCTGCAAAAGGAACATATATGCTGTAAAGAATATATATACTAATGTCAGTCAGCATCAATTCCAAGGTCAAAGAAAAAGGTGTGAAAACAAGAAGTGAGAATCTATTGTTAGGTAATCAATACTCTGTATTTGGTCGTTTGTTCAACCTTCCAGACCACTTAGATTTCATTTTGAAGGCAACTTTCTTTTTGGTCAAACTTTTTATTTTGTTAGCACGCATCAGTTGTGGAGGTTCCCAGAGGATGGCATCCATATAATCAAATCAACGTAGCCTAATAGGACTTAGGCAACCTAAGCAATATTATATATAAAATTACAGCGTTAAAAATTGGAAATATTCTGGAGAAGGCAATCTGTGTAAAATTGACATCTACTGCACTGTATTCCCCCATTTACATCATTATTTCATCGTTAAAAACGGCCCAGAGACAAGTTGCACAAGAATATTTCTTATTATTGGAACTCCCCAAAATAAGGACCTGATCAGGAATCCTTCTGCGACATGTTTCTAGGCCATTTTTAACGTCTTAATTTATGAAATAATGATATAAATGTGCTAAATTAATACATTAGGTGTCAATATTATACAGATTGCCTTATCCAGATCATTTCACTTTCAATGGTCTAATATGCTTAGGTTGCTCTTAGAATAAATGCAAATCACGTCTCAGATCTCCTCTTCTTCGGCTCTTTTACGTCTCAGATCTAGAAATTAAAAATTCATGTAACTTGAAGAAGTGCAAGGGTTAACGCTAAAATTAATACAACAGCAGTGCGTACACAGCACGAAAACGAATATTTAAGCATACTTTCCGAGATACTTAAATGTAGCCTAAAGGTGGGAAAATATTTCCGCAGAGTTTACGGTATCGTAAAGACCACGGAAACCATGGTTTTACATTTCCGTAACCTTTCCGTATTCGTTAAGGCAGATTAAATACATGTAATATATTTACATAACCTTTAAGCATCCTTATATGTGCCGTATATGAAACGGGTATTGCTTATGTAGAGAAAACATCTACAGGCTTTGAACCGACCATACGTTCACATACAATCAGTTGACCTTCCCCCTTTTTATTTTCGTGGTTCTCTAAGGTGGAAATTACCAATAGGAGATGATATCTTTTCATTGCCCTTCCGTTACAATTGATCTCATTTACATACTCTTATTAGTATAGGTCTATGGAGACCTCCCCCTTTTGTGTATAGGTGCAAAAAAAGATGTCAGAATGGTAGCGTTTATTTTTAAGAAGAGGTATTGCTTTTACCAAATTAAGAGTATTTCCGCTCAATATACGCCGTCCACTAAAGCAGCAGCTTCAAATGAATAGCTCTTGCTGTGTTAGCGTGTTAAGTTTAACAATTTTTTTTGAAAGAAAAGCAAATCTCGTCCTGTGTGAAAGCTACATATAAAAGACACAATCTTTCCGATATCTTTCCGTTACATTTGAGCTGACTTTACATAAAAGGGGGGAGGTTTAAGCAAACCTCCCCCCTTTTATGTATAGGTGGAAAAAAGATGTCGGAAAGATAGCGTTAATCATTACTTGAAGAAGAGGCATTACTTTTACCAAATTAAGAGTATTTTCCGCTCAATATACCACATGCGCCGTTCACTACAGCAGCGGCTTCAAATGAATAGCTCCTGCTGTGTTTGTGTGTTAAGTTTAACAAAGACAAGCAAATCTTGTCCTGTGTGAAAGCTACATATAACAGATACAATCTTTCCGATGTCTTTCCGTTACATTTGAGCTGACTTTATATAAAAGGGGGGAGGTTTAAGCTAACCTCCCCCCTTTTATGTATAGGTGGAAAAAAGGTGTCGGAAAGGTAGCGTTAATCATTATTTGAAGAAGAGGCATTATTTTCCGCTCAATATACCACATGCGCCCTCACTAACGCAGCGGCTTCGCCTGAATAGCCCCTGCTGTGTTAACGTGTTGAGTTTAACCAAGATAAGCAACCTTTACTCTTGGTTAAAACTTACATATAGCAGATACAATTTTTGGAATATATAGGTGCAAAAAAGATGTCGGAAAGGTAGCGTTAATTATTATTCTTAAAAGAGGCATTGCTTTTATCAAATTACGAGTATTTTCCGCTCAATATACCACATGCGCCGTTCACTAAAGTAGCGACTTCGCCTGAATAACTCATTCTGTGTTAGCGTGTTTGACGAAACCAGGAAAATCAAAATATCCTCATGGGTGAAACATAAATATAACATATGGTATCTTTCCAATGTCTTTACGTTACCATTGAGCTCACTTTACACAAAAAGATGCTATGTACAGGTGCAAGAAAGATGTCGGAAAGGTAGCGTTTATTTTTTCCAGTAGTATCGTATGTATGATATCGTTCCGTTACCTTTGCCTTTGAGCTTACTTTTCAGAAAACTCTCTGAACTTTCTTTACAGAGGTGGAGATCGATAGTTACAGAAAAAGATGTTGGAGAGGTAGCGTTGAAAGCAAGGAAATTAAATATTTAACCTCCTTGTTGAAAGGAAACAACAGTCGCCGGGAGCACTGCGTACATGCCCCCGAAGATTGGTGGTCATAATTACGGCGTGTTCCCGTTCAGGGTAAGAGGACTAGTACTGGGCGGCCTGTCCAGAATGTCGCTCGCGGGTGGCTGTGCCTTGCAGCTTGGCATCCCGACGACATAGCGTCCTCACTACCCGGTAACGTATCATGGGAATATAGCGGGTTTGCTGTTTATATAATTGTACAAAAAAACTTTCTTATCATCTGGAAGAACATTTATTATCTACAAGCAATAATCACGTTCTCCCAGAAAGGCTGGTATTTTCTAGTGTGGTAACAGTTGTGTTTAGCTTAACCTTGGCTAAACAGCGTACAAAGGGGATGGCGTTTTTCAAATTCAAATTTATTCGCCGTCAACTATGAATAACGAACAACGCGGCATTGAATTTCTAATTAGCAGCTCCCAGAAGAGGTTCACGTGTGTCATGTGATAGGGCGTTATCCAATGACAGACAAAGGTGGGTTTTTTAAACCTAACGAATATGCCATAATTTATAGAAGAAACCAGTTTGCAGGGCGTCTGTTTCGGGACAAGTCAAGAAGGAGCCTTGGACCCGTTTCAACACACGGATTATCGGCGTGGCTTTGCCGCAAATAGATTCCAACGGAACTACAGGACGGAGCGGACATAACCATAGGACACTCACGGCTTGCCGGAAACGGAGTACGTATGTTGGAGAGTCTTCAACGGGGCACAACTCAGGGTGAATTCAAGACTGTGTCGTCTTGACCAGCATAAGCTGGCGGAGACATGGAGAGCACGGCCTGTTCATCACAAAACAGTACCCGTCTTCGGGAATCTCAGCGGATTTTTCCTAATGTGATGGCCAGATGGAACTATGTTGCTTGAAATGACGTCTTTCCAGGCGTATCGCCCGACACTGGACTCCAAGTTGTGGACTTAAATGTAGCGGAGATTCGTGCATGGATATTGTACACCGATTATCCCTCGGTCGACCAATCCAAGTCCACAATTAGAATCACAAGATAGTTTAGACGGCGAAGCCATAGATACCGGTGTAGGTATGATTCACACCAAATAAGACACGCATACCCGATGCAAAAGTTCCAATTTAAGCCACACAAAACACATAAAGCCTACCTAAAGATGCGGAAAGGTTTAAACTTACGCCGCCTTTACTAAAAATAAATGACAACTATAGTCCAAGGAAAGATCACGGAAAGCGTACGTTTCTGCACTTCTTCACGTGCCTTTCAGGGTGTGTAAACGACACATAAACGTGGGGAAATCGTGACTGAAATCGACTGTAAATGTGGTCAAAATATCACGGAAAGGTCTTAAGAAACGCGTGCTTTCCGCCCGTATAGGTTACGAAAAACTGCCATTAACGACGCCTTTAAGCGTCTAATAGTTGCGGAAAGGCACGTGAAGGAGTGCCGAAACGCACATATAAGTGCATTAAAGGGAATCTTTACGTTCACGGATAGATGTCGTTAAGTTGCGGAAAGGGTGCAGAAAGGTCTTAATAAACGCGTGCTTTCCGCCCGTATAGGTTACGAAAAACTGCCATTAACGACGCCTTTAAGCGTCTAATAGTTGCGGAAAGGCACGTGAAGGAGTGCCGAAACGCACTTTTAAGTGCCAACGTAAAGGTAACATTAAAGGGAACCTTTACGTTCACGGATAGATGTCGTTAAGTTGCGGAAAGGGTGCAGAAACGTCGCGTTTACGTTGAGTTTAAGCTTGCTTAAATACCAGATTTCGTGCTGTGGTAGGTATCAATTTTGCTGATGATCAAATAAATGATGGCACTTCACTCTGCGTCAACGAGCAGCTTGTATCCCGGATGCACCGACTTTGAGCGCCGCACTGTGAGAGCCAGAAGAACTGCAGCGATAATGACGACTCCAGCAGAACCTCCAACAACGAGGGCGACGTTGTCTGCACTATCAGCTACAAATGGGAGAAATTTACGATCAAAACTTTGTAAAGCTGTTAAAGAGCAACAAAAACGAAAGCTTGCCGGCGTAAAAGAGGTAGAAATAGATGTATTTCAACTAGATAGCTTCATTTTACTGTTGTTTAATTGGAGTTCAGCACCAAGGACAGGCCTGTCTGTATTGACAGTTCTTTGGTCCTGTGCTTTATAAATCCTTCGCACTCAAACAACGGTTACTACATTCAGCCGACTTTCTGTTTGTATCTTTTCGATGATAAAGAATAACACATTTTAGGGTTTGAAGAATATGTGCTTGAGAAAGTATTGAAGAGAATAATTGATGTACTAAGTCCACACTTACCCTGATCTGTATTGACGATGATGGGCCCGCGGGAGATTATATAGCGGCTCTTCATGTCGTTCCCGTCCTCGAGCGCCCTCTTGTGATGACGACTAGTTCTGCAACCCTGTGGGAAGTTAAATCTATTGAGCATTTTTCAAGATTGTTAACTAAGTAATGCGTTCTAGTTTGAAAATGCTTCGTTTGTTCGAAAATATTCTTCTATACACAAACCCTAACAAACACCCCATCTTTTAGGATACAATCCCAGAGCAAAACATCGTTGGCAATTTACTACGGTGTAAAAAAAAACATGGGTATAGTGCATACTAGTACATGTACCTGGGCACAACGGGATCCAGTTTCTGCTGCATCGCATACCTCCACCTCACACCGGATGTGCACTGTCGTCACTTCCTGTACGAAGCGAAAGGCCTCCAGACCGAATCGCTGTGTACCCGGATCAGGTCCTCCGTAGAATTGTAGGGTGTCGTCGGATGCACAACTGGAAACGAGATATGAAAACCGGAAGTTCTACTGCAGTACCGTGATTACTTGCCAGGGGGCCCAAATGTAATCTTTCCAAGACCTTGTGAAGACCTACCCACATAACAAATATCAAGACCTTCCGTCCAGGCCTGTCCAACTTAACGTATTCACACACACACACACACACACACACACACACACAGACACACTCACACACACACACACACACACGCACACGCACGCACACAAACAAACACACACGTACCCCCTAAAACATACAATTCTTGTATGTGTTGCGAAGGTTTTAAGCAAAAAAAATATTTCACCAAAATGTAATGATAGATAGCAAGCTATCTATCATAATGATTACATTTTGGTGAAATATTTTTCATGTTAACAATAACAAATCCTATAGCAACCATGGTTACATAATATATATAAGTCCTGCGGTTTGTACAAAGAAAACGGAAAGAAATGCACAGAAAAAAACAACCTAAATTGACTACATGGATTGCAAGCAAGTCAATGTAGAACCTAACGTATTTTATATGGGCGCTATAATCAACTACACTCACGGTCTACTCTGAATGAATAAAGAATACAAATCTATGTCCAATTTACAACTCTTTCCACGGAAAATGGTTTAGAATGAAGATATCTTTGCTTACCCTTCCTGTATCAGTGGGTACTTTAGGGAGGCGTTGTGCCCGGATGTAGCCTCACAGTGCAGGGCGATGACTGACAGCTGTCTGGAGTGACCCTGCACCTGCAGCTGCAGGTACATCATGTCCCGCAGGTGCAGGTGTACCGGGTAGTCAGGTGTGGTGTACGGAGACAGGTAGCTCTGTGTGGGGAACAGGTCCAGCCGGATGGACAGCTGACCGAACCCTTCATCAACAAACTCCAGTCCGCCCGGGATGGGCAGGAACTCGGACATCACGGCTTCGTCACGATCGTACTTACATCTGGGGGCACAGTAGTGTCTGTTCTTACTAGTATACTTTACTGTCTGACAGCTTTTTGGATGGTGAATCCCTGAGCTTCTGGCATAGTTATCTCTTTTCGTTTTTAATAGATTTGTACATATATTACATGGTAGTTTGTTTCAGCACAATTGTTGACATATCTAACAATATCTTTGGTCACTGTGTTTTGTCTTTGCCGTGGCTAACCTCTGTGGCAGGCTCTCTTGGGCCTTTTTTCCTGCTATGGAACCTACGCTGTGGCTATATGTGTTGACAGATTATCTAAGATCTTAATACAATACACTTCACAAGCTATTGGAATAATAAAGCATTTGCTTACCGGGATTTTCATTAGATTTTTTGTGTGAAGTTGAAGTGTTGAACTGAATTTTCTGACACAAATATTGGTCTCAAATTCTCAACTGTTCAACTACAGTCTTTGTCAATGAATGAGCAATCCACTGTTGTGTTGCTCATTCCTTGACAAAGACTGTAGTTGGACAGTCGAAAAGCCCAATTTCTGTGTCGGAAGTAACAGTGAGTCCTGCTCTGCCTTTATGATTTCTAGACACAAGGTTATTCTCATTAGATAGAAGCACATACTACTTACACTGAGTGTATGACAACATCCGGGTCTCTAGTGATGACGCCATCATGGGTGAAAAGGAGGCTGACGTTGTTGGAGAAAATGACGAACTTCGTGTCAAAGGTCACCTATGCATCGAAAAGAATAACGCATGTCCAATATGTTGATAGCAAACATTACGTACAAAAATTTTTTTTTTTGCCTAATACACAAAAAGCACGGCCCATATGCAAGGCTTATATCAAGTGCGACTTCCTGTGTTTTTTCTCCCTAACAAAATTTGCACATCGATGTTACTGTATTTCTTCGACTTGGGGCACCGGTGCGCGCGGCACTGCGGGGTTCGTTCGAAAGTAACAAAACAGTGCCCCAGTGAACGAACCCCGTAGTGCCGCACCGGTGCCCCAAGTGTAGTGAGAGTCTACCTTCAGAGAGCCCATTGCCATATCTGGACATAACACATAAAACTAGAAAGGCCGACATTTGCTTGAGAGCAAATACAGCATATTTCAGCCATCTCCCTCCCCATGCAACAATAGACTATTTCAAAATCACCCATTTGAAAAGTCACTTTTACTAATGACGGTTTAACCCAAAAATGAATCTTACAAAATTCTCCCGTTCAAGAATGGACTCCAGTGCACCCTATGTGAATTCGCACAATAGACCAGTCCAGAAATACTCCCACTGAAACCTTGGCCTTTTGAATAAGAAACCAAATCCAAAATTGAATTCAGCAAAAAAGGTCCCAGTGCATGAAAAGGTATAATAGACCAGTCTAAAAACACTTCCACTAAAAATTGAATTTTGAATCATCACCACCCGTCCAAACTGAATTTGAAAAAATCCCCCTTCCGTGTGCAAAAAATGGATTCTTCCATGTAAAGTAGAGCAGTCCAAAAATACATCCGCTAAAATAGGACTTTGACATAATCACTGAAGTCCCAAAAATGGATTTAAAAAAAAGCCAATAGATTTTTAAAAAATCCCCCCTCCATGCAAGAATGGACTCTTCCAGCACACCCATTTAAAATTGCAAATTAGACCAGTCCAAAATAACCCTGCTGAAAGACTTTGACAAACTAGAAGTCACCAAAGTCCAAAATATGAATTTAAAAAAATCCCCCCTCCGTGCGAGAATAGACTCTTCCAGCACACCTTCTGTAAAACTGCAAAATAGACCTGTCCAAAAATACACCCACTGAAAGACTTCACCAGTCCGAGGATGAATTTTAAAAAAAATGAACCCCTCCGTGTAAGAATGGACTCTTCCAGATAACACCGGACTCGCTGATTGGCTGTCACCCTCCCCCCCCCCTCTTTAGGATATAGATTCAGGCTAAGTGATTGGTTACCTATCTAATTAGATTAAATAGACATATATGCCAGAAGGTGCAATCTGCAGCTGGGGTCAACGACCTTAAGGTCATTGACCCCTGTGGCTATTGGAAAAAAAATCCCCAAATCTATCATTTTGACGTAGTCTATGACAAAAATTATACATGTGTCATTTGAATGAATATCTGGTGCACCATTTTACCAAAATTTAGGTCATTTGGTTTTAAAACCAGAGCACAAGAGCCAAAAGTGTACTTTTTGGTCATAAAATGGCCAAATAATCGTAAAATTAAGCATTTTGTTGTACTGTATGCCTCAACTGTTAATGAATCCATGTGCGCATATGTCTAGGGCACTCCTATACTAAATTTCAGGTCATCCGGTTCTAAAACCAAGGTACAGGAGCCAAAAGTGTCCTTTTTTGGTCAAAAAATGACCAAAAAATCGCAAAAATAAGCATTTCGTTATACTGTACACCAAAAGTGGTATTGAATTTGTATGGGGGAATTATCAAAGCACATCTGTGACAAATTTCAGCTCATTCGGTTATAATACCAGGGTACAGGGGGCCCAAATATACAGTTTTGGTCTTAAGATGACCAAAAAACCTTAATAAAATCATTTTAAAGGTAGATATGAAAAAAATGAAAAAAACGTCTGGGGATATTGACCCACTCTACCCTTGTGTCAAATTTCAAGTCAATCGGTTCAGGAACAACGGAGATACCGTGTTCCGAAGATTTGACAGGAGAAAGAAAGAAAGAAGAAAGAAAGAAACATTACGAATACAATATATTTCACCATACCTATGGTATGGCTGAAATATAATGAAATACTTCAGTTTAGCATACCTTTGTCCCACACTGATATAGCCCGGTGCGCAGGATGTAGTGGGTACCGTTGAAGGTGGCCTGACAGCTCGGGTCCGGGTCCCAGTGCAGCCCGCTGGTGATCACGTGAGCGAGTCGGTGGGCAGGCAGGGCTAGCTCCATGTACTCATTGGTGCAAACAGGGGCGCTCTCAGACTCTGGTGCAAACGAGAATTCGTTGAAAATATAATTATCATAGTCAGTCTTGTAAAGCTTCTACCTGAGATTGAAACTAATACATGTAGCATCAAATTTCGTCCACTAAACATAGCCTTCGTTGCAGATTTCGAGCGGGCTGGCTTTCTGTGGGTCGTGGGGGGTTGCTGGTTCGCGATTTTTAACATTGGCTCGGTTCTCTTAATGCCGGGAAAGGGAGTTTGCCGATGAAGGGAGTTTGCCGGGGCACTGTACAAAACTGGTGTTTAAAGGTTGTTTACCGGTCATGCAAAATGTACATTTTGTACTTACTCTACACACGACCAATGAATCTGGTAAAAAGACAGCAAACCAAGTGCTAAAAGTTGCGTCAAAACACACTTTAATAGTGCAACATGCGGTGTGACCATGGGGTAATAGACAATATTCCACGTTTCTCAATAGGTATCTTGCTTTGAGGCTTGAATATCGTTTTTTATCAACGAGTGGATTCAAATGGAGCTTACCCATTGTGTGAGGCTTGGTATTAGTGTCTATTGCCGCCTTTGTAACTTCTGCTGTTGTTTTAGAATAGTCCGATGGGTCTTTCGTCATCTCTTGAGTTGCTGGAGCATCTGATGTCCGATGTTCGGTTGTTGGAGCTGTGGGGTTTAAAATCATTGTTTCTATATTTACACATGGTCAAGTTACAGGAGATGAGCAACTAGAATATTTAGACAAAACTATCAGCTTGATCATGATTAGAAGCACTTGTTATACGAAAAATTGAAAAACGTATCTGATTTTACATTATGTAATGACGTACAACTAACTCTCGATCTAAATGTTTTATCATGATTTTAGTTAGTCCAAACTCCAGAGGCTCCGCCAACTATCATCATCAACAACACAACAGACAACAAAGCTGTACCTTTAGACACTTTCATTTTCCTCGAAAGCAAGGCGAGGGTTTATAAGAACGAATTTCTTTCAACGCGGTTTTAGGCATGAATACGAGTATTTCATCTCTTGTCTTCACCGTCTTTGGTCTTGCACACATAAAAAGTCAAGGACAAAAATTCTGAGTTACAACATCTGAACATTAACAACACGCTAAATATGAAATGTGCTTATGTTGTACTAATGAAAAAAGCTAATAATTCATGTTTCACCCTTATTTATCCGCAAGGGTGCTATAGATAGCTACAACAGGAATAGTCAAAGTGCGACTCCATCAAAACACTCAGTTAAACAAGCAAGCAAACAAACAAACAAGCCAACCAACCTGGGCATGACTGTGTCTCACACGGTTGGAATTCCACATCCCACCCATCACCATCCGTGTCGCCGTGGCAACCGTTGCTGTTAAACTGCGGTGAGGGCTCTGTGCACGTCCGCACTCTTTTCTGTGTCCCTCCGCCACAGGACTGACTACACGTCTCCCATGGCAACCACTGGCTCCATCCGCCATCAACTGTCAATAGTGGTCAGAGTATATATTATTATGTAACATGTTCGCGGTGGTTTTATGTTCGCGCCGTTTTCGCGGTGGGCCAATTCACCGCGAAATTCCACTTTCTGGCTTACGCGAAATCAAATCCCCGCGAACTTAAATGCATTCACACGACATGACTCTGTATATGCATGATGTCATGATCACGTGATTGGCCAGGCAATGTCCAGATGTAACGATCCAACATGGCGGACAATCATCATCATCATGGCAGCAACGCAGCACAAGAAACGATAAAGAAAACAATATGAATAAAGCTAATCATGCCAGTATTTTTCAGCTATATTACTATACAAGCCTCACCTGGACATGGGCTTGTGTTACACGTCTCAAAATCTGTGTCAGCCCCGTCACCGTCGTCATCACCAACACAGTTGTCACCGCCATGTTGGGGAGGGGGGTTGTCGCACAGCCTTGTTCTCAGCCGTATTCCTCCGCCACAGGTAACGTTACACGCGCTGAACCCGCTCCATGGACTCCATTCACCGTCAACTAAGATAATAGTGGATTACCAATTACCATTTAATGATGATTTGAACAGCATAGACGCGTGTACACGTCAGATCCAGTTCTGTGTCGTTAGCAGATTTCATGGATTATTGTCCATCATCAGCACAATACGAAACACATAGACACCTCTGTATCTTAACCAACCATTCCAACCTTAGCTTATTCGGGTCGGTGATTAGTAAATGTGGATGTGAACTCACTTGGACACGGGCCTTCATCACAGGGCTGTACGAAGGTATTAGATCCCAAACACTGCATCCCGCCGTGCTGAGGAGCTGGACTGTCACAGTGTCTCTCTATAGGCTGAGTACCCTGGCCACACGTCACACTACAGTCTCCAGCCGGCTGCCACGGGCTCCAGCCGCCATCAACTGGAAAGGATCAGAAAACTTGGTTAGCGTTAGTTATACTTCAGTTTGTTTGTTCGGTTATTTCAGTGCTGCCCAAGTCACGTTTTGATAGAGACTCACGTGATTCGGATAGACAGGAACGCATGGCCCATGCACCATACACTGGAAAAATACCATAAAATACTTTGGTTACGTAAACAATGCTGGCTGAGTCAGTCCAACATTTGGTTAAATCCTAAATACTTGAAGTGTTGGTTAGCCTTCTTTCATATTTTGGTTACTGTTGGTTACGATTGACTGCTGTCGAAGTGTTCAATGTGTTGTGTAGGGGAAAACAACATCAATACAGAATGACGTAGTATGTAACACAGGCCTGTTCCCAGCTTTGACTTTTTTCTGTCTAAGTCATTGTTTGGAAGTTCACGTTGTCATTAGTTTCATGCTATGAATATTGTAACATGAAGATTGTGGACATGACAGACATAGCTGAGTGTGACACACGCAAACATTCGATGCAATTAAGCGTGGTATTATTTCATACATTAAAAAAGATTACTACACCCATATGGATAGAATGGTCAATTCAGGTTATTTGGGGCTTACATGTCAGTAAGAAATCAATGTATTTGTTGTGTATGAATCTCAGAAACATAAATCCCAATACGGACTGAGGGTACTACTGACTTAAAGTCTGTATGCAAACATTGTACCCGGACAAGGTTGTTTGTTGCAATGCTGTTGTTCTGTGTCCGCCATGTCACCATCGCTGTCACCAATACACGTGAAGCCGTAAGGAGGCGGTGGACTGTCGCAGTGCCGGGTCCTGCTTTGTATCCCTCCGCCGCAGGTGGTTGTGCAGTCGGTCCAATTTCCCCAACCTCCCCAGCCTCCGTATACTGTTGTGGGAAGGTAAAACAAAACACATTCAATTGAAATACTAGGATCCAGTATGTTTTTATCAAGATGCTCAATGGTTAGAAATACATTCAAACAGAATACCCACCTTCACACGTTTCATTCCAAGTTCTGACGTCATCGATGGCTACGTCACTGAGAAAGCCACCTATATCTCCATGAAAAATGACCTGCAAACAAGAGGAAGATAGCGTTTTATGATTATATATTAGATAGTTGCCATGTACTGTCCAATTTTGTAGGCATCTCAGATTTATTATTGGCTGCAATACAGAGTTTAGTTTATAGTCATGTCTAAAAAAAGTTTCTGCAGTTAAAGGTATACAGAGGCAGTTAGCCTTGTTTACATGAAGATAGGATTTAAAAACGTTAGTGTCAGATAACTCCATTAAAGAGATTCCTTTGTTGCCCAAAAGACCATTGTTTGTGTATCGCCCATTCACAAGTTTTCACAGCCAGTTAGGTCCAGGTTCAGGTCTCGACATGAACCTGATCTTCTGGACCTAAACCGGACCTGTACCTGAATTTTCTTTACCGATTCCCATCCCTATAGTAGCTGTTATGAGAAGCGGTGGGGCTACAAAACATGTAGTGTGCTAAACATTACTTCATGACATGAGCCCTACGAGCTTTCAATGCACACCTTATAATTAATAGTACTGTTCCACCACTGACCTGATAGTTGTCTGTGATGTTGTGGTTGATGATTGCCCTGTTCCAGGTGTCTCCCCTGTCCCCGCTCAGCTCCCACTGCAGCTGAGTGTCTGTGCTACCAGATAGCCTGGTGTACACCTGAAGGGTGCCTTAGTCATAATAGGAATTGTCATAAATTAAGATAATAGATTTGCACACACAAATCCCATCTTACAACACTATCATCGCCATCATTACTTTTCCTCTTTACAAAGGCACAGAGTTCAATTAGTTAATTTTCCTGAGCCATCTACCATACATACTTCCCTATACTATATATGTAACATTTGAAATTCCCCAAAATAGGGAAACTACAAGTCCATTGTATTAACTTCCATCATTTTCATGTATCAGGTATAGCCATTGCAGATCATTTGAAATAGCTTTGAGAAACATCACTGCTTCTAAGCAAATCCTTATGTAACAACTTTAATGCGTTGGTGTTAAAGAACGAAACTTACCCATCTGTGGCCCGAACATGTGGAAGTAAAACTCCAGACACGGCCCGCTCGTCTCGGGAGAGAACAGCCTGGCTACATCACCTGTCTGTGCCGGGGTGGAAGACTCTATGTACATGTAGTACCCTGGAACAACATGGGACAGGGAATGATACAGCGGCATCGTGTGACGCAATCGGTCAGGTGTTTGGCCCAAACCCCAGAGGCCCAGGTTTCAAACCGCTGATGTGCCCCGATGTTGTGCCATAAAGTGTCCTTATACCCCCCTCACATTAGGCGCGATTCGATCGGAAGACTAGTTTATGAGCTCTAAATGACATTTTCGTGAATAAGACGTCCGGTGTTCTCACGATCATCTTGCGATTTTTAGGGATCGCCGGCAATTTTCAGGAGTCTTACGACGGTCGCGGTGCAGCGAAACATGTTCTTAACATAAGCGACAAGTCGCAGGAGATCTCCGAGATCGCAGGGCTCGTTACCGAGTCGCAGATCGTGCGTGCAAATCGTGCGTACCTCGCAAGGGTATCGGTCAATAGTCTTGCGTCAATCCAACGATTGAAGACCGATAGGCGAGCACAGACATAGTTATTAATCATCGAGCGCAAATCGGATGGCAAACGCCCGTTAGTCGGGCGACGTTCGGGCGACGTTCACCCGACTTCCGATTGTTTACAAATATTGAATTTCTGGGAATGTGAGGGTAATTTTAACATTGTGGCCCCTGTGGCAGTATGTAGGCTGGCTTTGTGACACACTTTCCTTTCTTGTGTCATTTCTATTATGCCCGCGCATTCCATTCATTGGTTAAAAAGATTCAGACAACAAAATAAGCAACATTTATTTATCTCTTGCCTTTTTTGAGGAACGTTTTGTGTTCCCTTGTCCGCGTGCAAGAGGTCATGGGAGGTTCATTATCATAGATTTATTCACCGTCGATCGCACGAGGCTCGCTGATATGTGAGGGGGACAGATTTTGGGCGAAAAATACGCAAGACCATCTTAAGATCTTAAAATCAGCCGACCTTCCTGCGATCGCGAAGTACGTCCGAAGATCGTATATAATGTGAGGGGGGTATTAGGAAGGGCACTTTAAACGACTTTTCTCACTTCACTTCAGGTGTAAATGAGTGCCTGGCTTCGATTAGGATCCGGAGGTCCCGTGTTTGGAACAGTCACACCTCAAGCACGTTAAAGAGCACACCATACTTTTACTGTATGTCCCTGCTGTTTTCTAGGAGTAACTTTTGGGTAGTTTTTCGTTTCTGTTCTGCGATGATAGTCAGAGTGAATATCTTATCAAAATATAAACGTTTTCGTCGAGAATATCGTCATTGTCGAGGATATATGCTACTAAATTTATGAATTTCATACCAAATGTTTAGGTCCACTGTTCCATAAACCTGTTGTCTTTATTTTGATATTCTGCTACAAGAAATACACTAATCTTAGACATCTCGAAGGGCATAACAAGCTGTATTATCACAATTACCGTTATGATGTGGGCCCTGTGTGTGGTCATGAAACGGTCCTGTTTTTGCCTCTGGTGCGCTGTGTTGTACGGCGTACACACGGTTGGGCGTGGCACGCATGTGTCTGGTCCAGTCGATGTCGTCATTGTTGTCCTGATGGAAGCCGCACATGTCACGATCGAAGGTACAGTCTAGATGGGGTTCTGGTGGAATCTCACAAACTGCAGAAACAAAACCGGAAGTTCCACTACAATGCCATAACATGCCACTAGAGCGCCCCACCAAACTGTAATTTATACCATTTCGTTGTCTTTTAAAGACCTACCCACATACCAAATATCAAAACAATCCAATCCATGTATACATTCTCTAGTTAGTTTGCTGACAAACATCGCCCTATAAACGCCAGTCAATAGTAAACCATCCGTTTCACAGAGGCAAAAAAGGAATTAAACATCCAGACGTTGAACACGTTTGTACACCAGTAGATGAACGCCTACTGCTACATGCACATGTACCAGGATACATTAATCATTATAGTGGTTTTCCCATAGAAATGAAGTTTGAAAGTAAAAAACACAAAACGTATGAGATACAGACTGTTAACCTACCACCACCGCACATGATGATGTCCACATCATCGATAGCAGCCTGGCAACGGAAACTGCCATCTCGTCCCGTTTCAAATACAATCTGTAATGGTATATGGTTATACTCGTATCAATCCCTAGGAATAGAAATGATTTGAAAATATCATAATCAAAAGGTATCAGACTGGGTATCAAAGTCAAAGAAACAAAATATCTACAATGAACAATCTTCAAAATGATGAAACACAAAAGATGCAGATGACTAGAAATACCTTGTATGGGCCCGATGCGACTATTGACAAAACCTTTAGTTTCCATGTGTCATCGGTGGACGCACTTTCATAGTCCTGAAAGATGGGATTCAAGGTCCCTCCCTTGTCCAGGTACACGTTTAGGAAGATGTTCTGTCCGAAGAGATGATACCAGAACCGCAGCACCACGTCAACGGTGTACTCCTGACTGACTAACCGAGCCCTGTCTCCGTCACTGTGACCGGTGTGGGGGATCGTTGCATAGCCTCCACCTGTATGGCATATATTCACAACTGTTGAATACTACATGTATGTGTACGTTGATACGTATAGGAGATAGAGAGAGCTAAGGTGACTCATTAGTTCCGATCACGCCGGGTACCCGTGGTGAAATAATAGATTAGCAACCATTACAAATTAACCGCGTTACCAATTAATAAATCAATTCGTCCTGTTGATTTGATACTAGACAGAAGAGACGAGTACAGCCATAACAATATACTTTTATGCTTATGTATGTTTATGAACAAGACCATCAACAGAACTCAGTGCTTTTTCTTCTCGCCCTTTACAAAACGAACTGGCAAGTTAGTAAGCATATATAGGGATGGATTCAACTCAAATAATATTTGCACAATACATATATCTCACTTCATTTATGTCAAGAATGTATAGCAACTTACGGTCGTCCCCTAAAGTGTGGTCTGCCACAGGGCCGGTTCCAAGTTCAGGTCTACCGAAAGCTTGCGCAAACAGCCTCGCCGAGGTCGGTCCTTCGTTGATGAGCCAGTCTAGCTCATCGTCAGTTGCCTGGGTCCATCCGCAGAAATCAAGGGTATCAAAGCCACAGCTCTGCGCGCGGACTGTATTCAGAGTGCAAAAGAAGATAAACCCGTTTTTAGTGTTAAAGAGACGTGTTAAGCCTGTGTCACGATTCAAGCGAACGCAGGACGAATTTTTATATCGGCTGGAATTTCAAAATCACCCGAAGGTCGACCGTATTTTTTCGATGAAAATCTGCCTCGTCACAAATCGGACTGGTGGTTTATCCCGGAAAGTTTAAGCCTTTTTTTGCCTTTTTGATGCACAGCTGACATCACACGGATATCTAAACCCTATACAGACGAACTACTAAAATCGCCTGAAGCCCTTAGTAATCTCCAGGACGTCGGTCGTGCTTTGACCGAAAAATGCTCATTTGGTGCTCGCCGGCACGTCCGCCGAGTCAGTTCTTGATTTGTGACGCGGACTGAATGGCTTCAATTTTAGTTTGGAGGTTCATGTGTTTGAGAAAGAAAATGTTAAGAATCGTATTTTGGTAGCAAGAAAACACTTGTCCCACTAAAATCTGCTTTGAGATTGATACAACTATGCTAACTCACGATACCAAAATTTTACATTCGTAAACATCAGCTTTCTTATTTACTGGGACATCCCTTCTCCATCACAGGGCGTGAATGCATGCAGTTGGATGTTGTTTTTTTTTCAAGTGGAAAATGATGCACAAAATTTGGAATCTTCACGTGAAATTAATCACCAATAGTTTACACACAAAAATGACAAATACTGTCGGAAAGAGAATATGACAATAATAGTGAGGCATAGCAACACGGCCCACATGACAAATGTACTATGACTATGGGCCAACGGGGCGACGCACTTCCAGCGCGGATGCATACACGGAAGTAGCTATTAGCCTGGGTACCATCCGTATTCTACCGGGGCTCCTTACACTCGCTACCCTGTATTTTTTAGGGTAGCGAGTGTAAGGAGCCTCGGTAGAATACGGATGGTATCCAGGCTAATAGCAATAGGGCTCAGGCCCCAAATCAATTTTCACCACAAACACATCACTTCCGTTTCCAGCGACGTTATTATCAAATGCCATTTCGCAGCAGATTATGAGAAATGTGACCTCAAATCTGGACCGTCGAAATCTTTTCGTCCCTTTTATTTGCCGCGCACAAGGCAACATTTTCTGTTGCGGAAGAATTGGTCAGTTGTACACCATTAGGCCTACGTGGCATTTCCAAATCGAGGCTCGGTCGGGCTGTTTGTGGAAACGAAAAATAGAAAGGTGTTCGTAAAAATACACACAAATAATGCCCACAACTATTCTCTTTACGTCTTGTGTAGTTTTGTGTCTTTTATATCATACTTTTTGTTCCTGGCGGCCGGCCCCGGTTTGGAAATAAGACCTAGGCCTTAGATTTGATAATGAATATGCCATGCAAGGGGCGCCTGTCTCTGACCCACCCGGAAACAGCGCTAGCGCTAATGGTGTGTAATGGAGGAGTTGGACAAACAACGTGCCTTGTTCAACACACTCCTTCACAGGACCTCTTATTAATTACCGTCTGTTGTTCGCCAAGGACTTCGTTGAAAGTGACTAGACCTTCAACGAAATTGGGCTGTGTAGTTCTTCGTGTTGAATGGTCAAACCAAGGGTCACACAAATCCAATTTGGTCACTCAGCGATCGCCGTTGAGTGGAAGGGGCTACATGTAACCATCAAGAACTTTATCAAAATACATTTAATGTCAGCATCTAATTTGCGTTTATAATATGCGTTAAGAGATAGGGCACACAATTATTTCAAATATCTTAGCATCCCAAAGCCCAGACAATGCATATGATTTTGGGTAGTTGGTGTGTTGAAGTAATTTATAACAAGAGTTCCACGACCCCATGCTAAATGATTTTACCCTTACAACTGGTATATTGATTGTGTTTGTCATTAATTATGAAAATAAATCCCTTATTTGTACAAATTATATTAGTTGATCCCCTCTTCCATCCAAATAGCAGACGTACACAATCTGTTCAGAAAGAAGGCTTTCTTCGCATTTTCTGATGATCTATGTAAATGAGGTGCTCATTTGCATAATTAATGTTGTTCACCTGCACACAACTTCCAAATGTCACAAGTAAGACATTCCCGTGATTTACTACAGTGTGATAATAGCATTTTCTCATAGATTTTTTTAGGTCTTTATTTGCATAATATCTATCTATCAATATTTTTCTCTTTCTCAGTTACAAATATCACATGTTGCATCAGTCCTATAGAGTGGGTTTATAAAGTTTCCTCATTGATTATGCAAATAAGATAACTTACATCAAATTAATAGCATCACTTAAGCTATCTGCATACCAAAAATCCCGATGATCCGTTTATCCCTTCTTGCGTTATTTTTCTTCAAAGTCTGACACTAAACCAGCTCCTGCAGTTCCAAATAAAAGCCGCTATGGGGGCTCAAACATACACCACTCGCTCTTTGTCCAAAAAGATCTCCTACTCAAAAATCATAGCGACCGTAGCATGTCCAGAACTCGAAATATCAACGCCGGAACTTCCGCTGCAGTACCATAGCAGGGGGCCAAATGTAATCGTTTTCAGGTCTTATCATGTCCTACCCATATACCAAATGTCAAGACAATCCATTTAAGCGTTCTCGAGTTATGCTGGTCTTCTACATACAAACGTATATACAAACATACAAACGCTACCAAAAACATACTCTTCTAGCGAAGTTATCAAACAGGGATCAAAAGGGTAAAATTCTACTCTAAACGAGTCATGACGGCACCTTAGCAGTATTTTAACTTCTGTCCACGGTGATAACGAAATGTGGTATACAACTTGAGAGATTAATAGTTATCAATGTCGAGCTTATCTTGAAAAACATTGGTCCGTGTAGATCATCGAGGGAAAATGTGGAAAACAGGGACAGTCTCTTAAGTTCAAGTTTCGGAGAGGAGGTTTCAATCATAAACTCAAAGCCTTGATCTGCTTAAGAACTACATTTGTAACGCTATATATGAGATAATATACGATCCCACTCTCAACAGGAAAGGGGCATACGTATGGAACTTTCTGGCACTTTGGGATTTGGCGCTACCACCCCCACCCCCCGCACGCACACGCAAAAATGTGTTAGTTCCCGTAATTCAAACAGCTAATTAACTCATTTACATGAACATGATCTTTACTAGTGTTAACCTGGGCCTTAACTTCTTTTCCTTTGGACTACTTAAATCGTCTTTATTCGCTTTTTGCATATTAATTCATAGTTAGTATACACATGTTGTCAAACTAGATCTCTTTTGCGATTCCATTCATAGCTAGGATATAAAAACTTCTCCCAAAGGCGATCTCTCTAGTGTCAACAACACCAGCAATCGCTGCCTGTGACCTACGTTTATTGTATTGTCTATAATCTAAATAAAGTCAAAGTCACTGACGAAAGACATTGGATCGGATGGTGTCTAAAACGTCTGGCCGTTTACAAAATCATATCCAGTTGATTGAGTAACTGCTTTTTTGGCGCAACTTAGCAAATGATAAGAAAATCACAAATCCTGGATGGTTTTAATCTCTCGGGTCGTTGTAATACCCGCAGGACAAGGGTTAAGCATTTTTTTGGTTGTTTCATTTCCAAAAAGTTCAAATGTCACATAGACATAGTGGTGCAGCACCGTACTTAAAAGACTGTGGCACAGCAAGTAATTACATAATGACAATGTGCACGTGCGTGGCAACAAACCTACTAGTAGGCTCTAATAGGTACGCATACATGGATACCACATGTTATGACTCAAGTTAAAGCGTGATTTCATGCGCAAATTCGATTATTAGTTGTCTTTCAACTAAGTTCACGAGGAAAACAACTTAAAGTCAGTTATTGAAACAGCATAGCATCATTATATTTTTTTAAACGTACCTATCATAATCTAACCGTGACAGGATAATCGTTTTTGGCACGTGTAAACTATGTCTATCTACAGAAACTAGTACAGTATATCGGTATGCCTTGTTGTCATCTTTCATGAAATATCAACAAATTTTACCTTAAAGCAGTGGTAAGACTTTGAGAATGATTTCCAACTTTGAATACATCGTCATTTCCATACCGTTGTATTTTCATGTTTCTTATTGGATAATTCATACACATATTCTTGGGAATGTTATGTATATGATAACTTTTACTTACCAACGGTCGAGACTGTCAGAAGAATCAAGCACACCACAACATGGGTGGTTTCCATGACCGAATCCTCAAAGAGGAAAGATCTCATCAGCTAGACGGATGAGGACGGAATGAACGAGTACGGAGGAAAGGCGGAAGATAAAAACGACGGGCGGCGTCGCTGTTGCCATGGCAATGTTATTGTTTGTTTGTTGGGCTGTCCAGAATTAATTCAATCTAATGGCTCTGTAGAGATATAACATAAACACTGGGATATGGACGTCTTGTGCTGTCGTGACAATGTAGTCGTGACAATGTAGTCGTGACAATGTAAAGGGATCATGTCATTAGTTCCTATTGACCGCAAATGAAGTAATATTTTTCATGTCTTTGTAGTGTTGGTAGATTGGTGTTCTCGCCAACCTCTCTTGCCTCTTCGTTTTCTTCCTACCTATTCCATGTGTTATCAATAATTGTTGTAATTATGAATCGAAAATAAAAGGATGTCGTCTTTTATGTTTACGCCTGGATAGTCCAGTTCTCTATATTCAAACAAGAATGTAATATAGAATCTTGTTGTGATTTGTTTATGAAGCCACAACTGTCATATATACTTTGTTACTTTGCGACTGTTGATTGTTGACGCCTGTCGTGTCTCTGTTAATTGACTGCTTAAATGTTTTGATAGGCGACGGTAGTGTGTGATGGTTACAGGAGACTGTTTGGAAGATACAGCAACAAGGATGTTAGTGGGTTGCCTGTCAGTGTCCAAACCTATCATTATGATAGCTGTTGAGTCTCTTCGTCCTCTCTCGCAAATATTTACGTGAAAAGATGAAAACAGTAGTCAGCTGTAAGAGGTTTGAATACCAGGCTAGTTAATATCAGCCCGCGATGTCCAGTATACGTAACAATACTATATTTCAGGTACTCAGAACACATTTTTAAATAGTTCGTCATCGGACCTTGCTTCATATACTGGCGACCGTGTTCGCCTGATATTTACTTTCGCCAAGAAGTTTATATTTTCGGTACCGTATGTATGTATGTATGTTTGTAGAAGACCAGCATAACTCGAGAGCGCTTAAATGGATTGTATTGATATTTCGTATGTGTGTAGGTCTTGATGAGATCTAGAAACGTTTAGATTTTTGGCCCCCTAGCGACTTGTTGTGAAAATGAAACAGGACTTCCTGTTTTGATATCGAGTTCTGGACATGCTGTGGTAATGATATTTGAGTGGTAAATACCTCTTGGGGCCGAGAGGGAATTGCTGTAGGTTTGGGTCTCCTAGTATGATATATGATATATTATGTAATTATATATTATGATATAGCGTTGACCAAACAGCCATCTTGGGTTCGCTGAAAAGGTGGGCAAAACTGGACACACTTGTTGTTAAAGGAAATTCTCCATGCATAGCCTTTAATAGGGCCCAGAAAGGGAAGCCCGCTGAGGTAGCCCATTGTGCTTGGCCTAGCCCATCTTTTTTGGAAACCCCATAAGCATTACATGCACACTGCATGACTGTGGATGTCCATCAAACTTGTATGACGTAGGAATTGTATTAAGACGCATACGCGGATCTATGTCAAGTATAGGGAAATTAATAGGGCCAGCGCCCTCTAGCGGCTTGTTTACCGATGCTTGTTTTCCGCAAACTTCCGAGGGCGACCTCTGATACCATCAATCTGTACCGCCGACCGGTCTCACTAAATACCGAAAATAACCGAAAACAACTTGAAATCTACCGAAAACAACTCGAAACCACCTAAAACATATCAAAGTAAACTCGTAAACAACTACTTATGTTTAATTTATCTTCATCTACTGATTAGTATCCCTTGAATTATTTTCTCCACTGCCAAGGTAGAGAATGGGGGTGAGTTCTGAAGGAAGGATTGTTCCAGCAAAGGGGATGTAGCCGGTGAAAACACCTTTCCATCGATCACAAGCTGTTTTATGGTGTAGAGCAGAATCTTTATTTTGATATCGTTTAGTTTAATCAAGAATAAGGGGCCTCTGTGGTAATACACGTTTGCGTTTTTTTTCCTTTTAAACCGATTTGTTGTGGCTGCGGAATTGCGTTATAATTGAGCAAGAAATATACCAGATTGTTTTGGTTGCTAGAAAAAATATGTAGCACAGCTAAATAGGCAGCAGAATTTTCCAGCAGTAATTAATAAGCAAACCTATTTTCCAAGCAGGGGTTTCGTCGGGGGATAGCAGTGACTGAGATTTCTTGTTGTGGCCAATACTACACCCGCTCCTACCGTTACCTCTGCTTGGAGTTACACAATACATGCCAAGTAGTATATATATCCATTGATGAGTTTGCGAGCTGACCAAGCAGTCCACGTGACAGGATCCATGAATCTGAATTCGAACATTAATATATTCGAACAGGCAAAGGAGTTGACTTTATCATTACTAATATTGTATTGATAACAGGGGTCGTCAAACAAACCAATTCATCCGAGCCTAACTCCTGTCCAAAATTAAGTCAAAATTATTAAATAATAGCCCATTGAAATCATTGTTGTTTATGGTTGTGTCTAGTTGTTTTCGGTAGTTTCATGTTGTTTTCGGTAATTAGTGAAAGTTGTTTTCGGTAAATAGTGAAAGTTGTTTTCGGTTGTTTTCGGTATTTAGTGGAGTTGTTTTCGGTAGTTTTCGATTGCTTTTGGTTGTTTTCGGTATTTAGTGAGACCCCCCCCCCCCGACCCACTTACAGTAGGCCGCTACATCTAACGTTGACAAGGACGTGCAGTGATCGTCAATTTTGACCGCAACATAGCAGGGGAAAAGGTAAGGGCATCAACCTTCACGTAATTTCATGTCGGAATGCTCAGTATTGTGTGTATCATACTGCAATGTTGATACAATGATCCATACAATGAATAACTGGTTGCAGCTGGTCAGAACGGGTTTGTTCTATGTGATGTTTGGAGAGTGTGCTGTAGAACGTTCACATGTCTGTGACTCTCATGTATGGGGATTGATTGATCTCGAACTTATTTTCAACTTATGCTGTAAAGAATGCTACTTGTGACACAAGACTGAGGGCTACTTTCGAATTGTGTTGAAAGATTATCTTTTAACTGCGAAATGTAAGAAATATGTACCCGCAAGTAACGGGAACACATACTGTAGTTATTTGCCTTCTTCTCAATATATCATAACGTTACGTTGAGGCACCTGACAGCCTCCTATGCGTTATAAATGCACGGTGCTAAATGCGGAAAATTACTGGCATGTTTAACTTGGGGTTTGTATTTCAACCATGAATCAATTCGGCTGTTCCAAATAATTAGGGAGGGGGTTAAGCTAGATGATAGTAATACTAATAGTAATGTTAGAAATGATCGGGATAGGGAGGGGGTGGTTCCTAACAAATTTGGATAATCATTGAACGAAGAAAATGGACCTTTGTACCCTTACCAAGAAATCAATTTATCCAACTTAAATTAAGGTTACGAACTTGTGGTTCATCACTATGATACAGCACAAATGCCTTTCCTATCTGTTGGATATGTGTTTTTCTGGGTCATCAGTATAATGCTGAATCATTCTAGTCAAGAGATACTTGCTGAATGTGCACCGAATTCGTGCACAGTCGGCTGCGATGTGATCTTTGAACAGTGACTCAGCAACCTGTGGGACGTTGACCTTTCTATGGCACTCGCACAGGGGGCGGGTCTGCCTGCCACTGATGTTCTGCCCTAAATAAAGGTTGGGAGGGGGTAAATGATGGAATGTACACCTGGGGGGGGGGGGGGGGGGCGTTAAGTACATCTGAACAGGACATAGCGGGGGGGGGGACTATAAGGCACATCTAGATAGAGTACTTGGGGTTAGGGGGTGGGCTGAACATGACCTGGCGACAAATGCTAACAGGGGTATTCTGGAATGGGGGCAGATTCATCACACGGACACATGGCACGTGGGGGGGGGGGGGTATCATAATAAAGGGCAAAGACGTAACGCCGCTAGGACTGTTGGGAAAATCAAAAGCACACGTCACCATCCCAGGACTGACGTTGCTTGCGTGCGGTTGGTCGCGTTCGGTCTTGCCGTTGATTGCGACAGACATTTTAACGTGACGTGGCGGTTTGGAGAAGACCGGAGTTGTTCTGTAGGCTAGCTGTATATAACTGATATTACTGGGGAAGAGTCGTACAGACCGATCCACATCTCTTGGTACATGGTGAGTAAGGTCACCTTACTAGTCCTGATCTGAAAGGCAACAGCATTTAATTAAGCGCGGAATTAATTAGGCAATGCTTTCATTCATTCCGTCGTGTTGAATGATGAGATTTTCATAATTACGAACATTGGCAGATACAGATTATTGTGTTAATGAAGTTGTCATTTCGAATTTCATATTTCGTTCGTTCATTCGTACCCTTTGGAGCCCCCCGTGCTACACAGGTCAGCAGGTTTCCTTGCTGTTTCAGTAGCAGGGTCATTGTGATAATTTTGGTAGGGATCGGAGGGGTTGCTAGCTCTGGACCCCTGCGAACGATACTGGTACACAGAACGATATCTTCCATACACTGCTAACGTGTTCATCTCATATATCCGTCTACGTAGGTCAGTTTCTTTATAATGCATTCCAAATGCGAGACCAGATCAATCATACATAACTGTACTATTATCGATAAAATTGTGTTGTTCTGTATGTAGCCCTGTATGTAGTACTATCGTCTGTATATCTATTAGTTGTTGTTGGTTGCCATACATTGTACCTTGTGCGATCGTTGAGCAATAACATTCATTCATTCATTCATTCATTCATTTATTTCCTTTCCTTCTTTTATTCCTCCACTCTGGGATGGCATAAAAATTATTTACAATTATTTACAAATATCAAAATATAAAACGCAACATACATACATACACACATAGTTACACCTCGGCCTGTCATAAACGTTTCTAGGACAACAGTCCTGTGTTACTGTTACTGTTCTGTACACACATAGTTACACCTCGTCTTGTCATAAACGTTTCTAGGACCTGGACAATAGTCCTGAGTTACTGTTACAATTCTGTACACACATAGTTCATTCATTCATTCATTCATTCATTCATTCATTCATTCATTCATTCATTCATTCATTCATTCATTCATTCATTCATTCATTCATTCATTCATTCATTCATTCATTCATTCATTCATTCATTCACTCACTGTGACACTGTGAGTTGTAGACAGTTACTAAGTTGAAGACATACGAATTTCAATAGAAACATTTGAATTTACAGATGGTAAAGAAGGGTCTACTAGAGCGGCTTGCGGAGGGTCCGGTAGTAGGGGACGGCAGTTATGTGTTTACCATGGAGAAGCGGGGTTACGTCATGGCCGGGCAGTGGACTCCAGAGGTCGTCATCGAGCATCCAGAGGCGGGTAAGATAGTCAACACACCTTTCTCACGCGGCGGCCATGATAAATCTAAAATGAGGTCAATGTGAGAAACAGAGAAAATCTATTTCTAAAATCAGCCCCAATTTAGTTCCCCCAAACCACTCAAACTTTCACAATATAGGATCAAAGAATGAACTTGTATTATGCACCAAACCAAAGATTTTGGAGTAGCGTACATTTATCCCATAGCCCCTTAAGAGATGCAAAGTAAAAACATAAAAATGCAAATACTTGAAGGACATTTGAAGAGAAGGCCATTCTCTAATTGGTCGATTTTTTAATTTCCATGCTATCATTGCTTGGACCGCTAATTATGGTGGACAGTCTTTTGTTTGTCTCATCAAACTCGTTTTATATCTATCATGGCCGCCGCGTTTTGCGCCAACGATTTGTTTGCTCAAGTCTACCAAGCATTATAAGCTATATCAGATAGTGTACCTTGCACTACGTACCCTACATACAGCATAAACGTATGACTTTGCTGAACTTTTAACTTAAGCTTCTTTTTTTATTTGGTAAGAGGAAAAACAGAACGTGTAATAGGTTGATAACGTTATAGCTATTTGCAGAGGTTCAAGTAAAAGAGAAATGAATAAGTTTCAGAATTCACCACCATTAGAAGACCAGTTTTGTTCAGTACATTTTGTTCTATACAAGTTCAAATTTTGGCCAGACATTTTGTTTTTTCCACAGATGTTTTACCAAGACCTGAATATCACCAAAGAAAGACACCAGATGCTATTTGAAACGTCGGACCGTTTCCAAAAGTAGATGCAGTTGCTTGAGTAACTGCTATTTGGCAAATCTAATTACCTGCGCGTCTAACCTCCATCGCCATACTAAGACCATAACTTTAGTATACTTGATTTTTTCTCTTTCAGTGAAGCAGCTACATCGAGAGTATCTACGCGCAGGCGCAGACATTCTCCAGGCCTACACGTTCTTTGCTTCAGACGATAAGCTGAACCTACCTGGCCACGCGGCCGGAAAGATCACCACGGTAAGTTAAGTTAAACCCTTCCCGCGCCAAGGGCGGTGCCCATTTCTGGCCTGGCGCATAGGGCGGTGCCCATCTCTGTTTCATTAGTCCTGGGCCACACACAACGCAATCACTACAGCAGGGGGCTAGTCCACTGGTAGTGGTGTGTGTTCAACTTCCATACTCTTTCCCGAATGCTGAGTGCTAAGCAGAGAAAGCAGCATGTACCATTTTATAGTCTTTGGTATGACTCGGCAGGGATCGAACTCACGACCTTCCGAATGCAAGGCGAACACTCTACCCACTAGGCCATTGCACCGGCTACCCACTTTCACCTGAGCATAGTGAGGAAAGTCGTGTAAAGTGCCTTTCCCAAGGGCACAAGATCGGTGACACGCAGTCGGATTCGAACCCGCAACCTCTCGGGGCACGAGGCACAAATGCCGCCGCTGCGCCACGTGACACCACGGTAAGCAGGCAGGATATAGCCATAGGGTATGAAGTATGGGTCAAGAGTGAGCCAGTGTTCCCGCCAGGATTTTTTTCACAGCATAGGGGCATCTTTAATAGTGCAGCAAAACCACGTGGTACGCGATGCATGTGTGAGCGTTGTAAGGGGTTTGGGGAATCTTCCTACTTTTGTATCTTTGATCCCCTGAAACCCTTTTTCCTGCATTTTGAGGACCATATATAGAGAAATGCAGCCAACTTTATTCCAGATTTCTTACAAAAAACAGAAAACTTCCCTTTGTTTGTTAAAACACGGCATAGAGGCCCAAATCACAGCATGGTGGCCCCCTATGCTGTAAAGCCCTGGCGAGAACACCGGAGTCTCTTGATTAAAATAGCAACTTTTTGGGTCGCTATACCCCTCGCTACTAGTTTCTAAGATTTTCTGTATTTATCAATATATTGATATTGTTAAGTCGTAATTTCCATTTACAGCATCATTTCGATATCACAGTTGCCCGTTGAAGTTTTCGGACCCAACGCAATAAAACCTGTATGAAGGAGGGGGGGGGGGTACAGACTTCCAGGTACCTTTGACCCGTTCCTGGAGTCACGTGATTCCATTGTCACGTGTCTATGAAACTACATCATTATCTTGTACAATTAGTACAATGTCGTAGCTCCTTCTCTTAGTGAAGATGCATCCAAAACTTTGCATCTTAGTAGTCACATTTTCATTTCCCTCGATAGAAGTTTAAAAATCATATTTACAATATTTTGTTTTAGTGTAAAGAACTGAATGAGCGTGCCATCGACATCGTGAGGGAGGTAGCCGGTGACGCGGACGTGCTGATCTCCGGAGGGGTGACCATGACTCCCTCCTACAAGCAGGGCAAAGGGAAGGAAGCTGTGCAGGCAGAGTATCGCAAACACGCAGAGGTCTTCATCGAGAAAGATGTGGACTTTCTGTTGGCTGAAGTCAGTCACATTGATTAAGGACAGTTTTAATCGTTCAATACAATCAGTTCTGTACTGTACTATATGTAGAGGTGTAGAATATTATGCTATATGAGGTAATTTCAATCTAACACAAAGTCGTTTACTTGAAATGAAAAGTTCATCTGTGACGGATATAGATCCCTATATAAAGTAAAGCATCCACCAACAAGCTTTCCGTCAATCTTCTAAACACCTTTAAATTTAGTTAAATGACCTGAAAGAAGTGTGACGTCATCCATGAGTCAAATGTGCCTGTTAGTTGGTAACAGCCCCCGTATGGGTCAAGGAATGGTTTATCAGATAGCCTCTGGTGTAAATGCCTTTGGGAATATGATGTTCGCATATCAATGACAAAATGACACAATTGCGCAAGTTTCGGAGAAACTGCAAATAAAAACCATATCCGTTCCCAGTTTATCAACCAAATTGAAGAAGCTGAGTGGGCCATTAAAGTGCTGAAGTCCACAGGGAAGCCGGTAGCCTGTACCATGTGCATTGGACCCACCGGGGACTTCGTGGATGTGCCGGCGGGAGAATGCGCCGTCAGAATGGCTAAAGCCGGTGAGGATCCCACATACAAAATACCTTTCTTTTCCATAGCTTTTTCTCTCAGGTCAAGGCGTTTTTCTCCTCAAAATATAGTTTAAATGTCAATTGGGGCCACAGATAAATTAGTAGTAGTGCATTTTTCACGTAGCACTATGAGGCTAAGTAGCTCGATAGTTAGTGATCCCGCCTCAGTACCAGGTCAATAGATTACATCACGCTTGTTGTCGCACAGTCGGCCTGAATGCTCTCAAAAAGAGATGAAATTCTTAACCCCAGCTGCACAGCCGGCGTGATTTCAAAGTTTTGATGTATTTGCTGATGGCCAGAAGATAACCCAGCCTCAATTAAATCGTACAAGAATCGACCGTATTTTTCACAAACGTCAACCGATCCGCGATGATCGAGCGACGTCTGGGCGTACTTCTACCGAAAATGTCAATAAGAGGTCGCAGACTCGTCAGCCGATCGCCCTTCATGCTATGTGACATGGGGATAAAGACAGAGCATGGTTTACTGCTCGTTATATTTGTCTAAAATCAAAGAGCCAGGTAGATGTCTCTGTTCAATTCACCTTCAACATACTCTTCATGATTGTCATGTACGACCAATGTAGATAAACGTTTTGGTTAGCAAATTTCCATTTCTCAAACTGTGTTATTTTCTCTTTCTATACCAGGCGCAGACGTGGTCGGTTTGAACTGCCAGTTTGACCCCAACTCGGGTCTGAAGACCATGAAGCTGATGAAGGAGGCGCTGGAGAAGGAGGGCCTGTCTCCATTCCTGATGATGCAGCCGCTGGGCTTCTTCTGCCCCGAGGTGGAGAACGAGCATCCAGGCTACGCCATGCTGCCGGAGTGTCCATTCGGTAAGATACAAATGCGCAACTCCTTTGACTTTATTTAGGTTGCGACAAGAGCAATACAACTTTTTATTGAATTCCCGCTATACGCTGTGAGCCAATCATGCATGAAGCTGTCTAAAAGCCCCACCCCCCCATTGGAAACATGGCGTCACATTCCGAGCGAAAACAAAATGGCGGATATACGTTTTTATATCGCACGATCTAGCTATGCACCTGTCGTAACCATGCATCTGATTGGTCAGTTAACTCACAATTAAACACAAGAACAAAAACTAGATCGGGGGACGGTATAAACATTTTACCTATCATCAGATCCATGTGTCATCAATGTCACGTGCCAGAAGTGGTGGGTCATTCAACCTGAAGAAGGCCATGGGTGACGTCTGAATTTTGATAAGCCTATGTACAATGAGAGATTTGATTGCACAACAGTCCAAATGTGCTTTAAATACTTTCCTTTTCGATAGTTTTACTCTTTTTACAGCTTTGGAGCCTCGCCTGCTGACCCGGTTTGACGCCAACCGGTACGCGCGCGCCGCCTATGAGCTGGGAGTGAGGTACATCGGCGGCTGCTGTGGGTTTGAACCTCACCACATCCGGGCTATATCTGAAGAGGTACTGCATCCGATACAGACTACACAAATGATGATTTTGGTTACTATTTGCATCTATAATGATATTTTCATTAACCTTGTGTTAGTTTTATGTGGCAATATTTTCGGGCACCACTAATTTCGTTCCAGACTGAACTTAGTAGAGTTATAGTGACAGGCATACATCCCAGGCACTTTAAACAAGTATTTTTGCGTGTGTAACACAGTATAGTATATAAATAAGTTCATAAAGCGTCATTTACCTGGGGATTAATGACCCTCCCCTAGGTGTATATGGTGTCATAAACTGATAAAGTTATAGGAAAGGACCCGGCGTTGTGACACCACATACACCGAGGAACAGTTTATTTTATCATATAGCCTCCCTGCGGGGACTGATCTTGCCTCAATGCTTTGTGCTATTCTGATTGGTCACTTTCTTGTGTATCGCTCTTTCTGATTGGTCAGGTGTTAAAAAGACTCAACACCGGTATTGATTTTTTAACACAGGGTTGAACGGAATCTATGTGTTACGGCGTCATATCCAACATGGAATCAGGCATTCTGATTGGTTCATGGCGCTTGGCTATACGATAATATCCTTTTAAGCACACACTATAATTGCAAAGTTCAAACGTTCAAAGTTCTGACTTTGTCCCGCAGCTGTCCCCTGAACGCGGCGGGAAGCTTGGGGAGGCCAGCTCCAAACACATCCCCTGGGGAGAAGCTCTAAAGACCAGCACGTTCCTGCAGAACAGGATGAAGTATTAATTTCGTCTTATATTTTATATCTTTGCATCTTTGTCTGTGAAAATGAAGTACTGCGTCAGCTCAAGTGTCACAGAAATTATTTAACGTTTAAAGAATAGTCAAACGTGCGATTGACACAAGAAAACTGTAATGTTTTGCCTTTTTGCAGTACCTGTTTGTTTCTTTGAACCCATATTCATTCAGCCTGAGTACTATCCTCCGCGTAGTGACCACTTGCTCAATCATTTCGCTTGCCAAGCGTACAACTGAGCCAGTGGTCACTACGGAAGATGGTACTCATGCATTTATGAAAAGCTCCAATTGGTCCACAGTCTGTGGCCCTCTTCATGTTGACTGACTCTGTTACGTTTGTCACGTGACCTTACAGACACGTGACACCAGATCAACGGCATAATGGCCACTGTATTATGTCATATACAGTTGCCATTGTAGTCAACATGAAGAAGGTATATGTCCTAATGGCCGTCTTCACTTAATCTCCAAGCAGATCCTACGGTACGATAAGAATACTATCAAAAGTTGGCCAAGGAGTTTTAATAGCCGGCCTAGGAGTGTGTATGATCGTGTATGGCTACCGGGCCGGCTATAATGAGATCTCACTGAATCCCTCCGGTAGCCACTCCTATGCCGGCTAAACTCCTTTATTAGCTTTTGATACTATCTTATGCTACCGTAGGATCTACTTGGATATTAGTCTTCACTCCCTTCACAACTGGTCAGCGTCGGATACCTTGATCCTGTCCAACGTATAACAGTTTGTTGTATTTCTTCCTGCTACAGGGCCACCCAGGAACACTGGAAAACGGTGAAGCCAGCATCTGGGCGTCCGGGGCACCCTGCACTCCAACCCAAACTTATGGGCCAGTAATATCCGTAGTGTCCTCCAACATGCTTACGAAAGGGTGATCATTAAGTTCTCGGTCCTACCCAGAAAAAAGGGCACAGCTCAAAATTCGAAGTTGTGCTTATTAATCTGAGTTGTGCTTATTATTTCTGGATGAAACCGAGAAAGTGTTGATCGTACATCCATAACGTTGTTGGTTAGAGGACAACATTGGCGACAATTGTATCAAATACAATGTGTGTGCCGAGGTATTTGAAAGTATAGAATAAACCATGAAAACAATGGCCTGTCTGGTATACGCGAACAAAGTATAACGCAAACTCCGCTGTCCGAGATCCAGTACTGTAACAGGCCGCTAGGGGACCGGCGGATGTTCGGCTGGCCGCTATAAGCGTCATTTAATCAGACTAACTAACTAACTAGTATAAATGCTAAGCTCGCCATAATATATCGTTGATAAAAACGCTTTTTGGTGCTTTCGCAGTTCAGATGAATAAATGTTATGAAAAGGACTTTTTTTCTGAGTCACGCCTCCTTATTGAATGACATATTAGATTAAACCTACGATAACGCTACGCCAAAAATAGTTACTCAAGCAACTGGATATGGTTTTGGAAACGGTCAGACGTTTCGGATAGAATCCACTATCCTTCGTCAGTGACACTGAAGTGACCTGGAAGAAACAGGTCTTTTATACTCTAACTATGAATGAACTACGATAACGCTTCATGAACAATATATCGTCGATAACGCTTAACGGTGACTTTGGGCTGGCTAGGATTAAAGGTGATCGATTTGACTTGATAGCTCGTAACGTATGTAGACACTCGTTAAATGGAGGTCCCGTGTTCAGGACACAGAAGGACGTAAAAGTACCCACCAAACTACTATGACTCGGAAAAAGTAGGGGTCTTTTTCGACCGGTGTAAGTGGACCAATTAAATCTGTAAGGATTTATGCAGTCTGTTCTGTTCAGTTACTCTCCAAGCAGAGGTTAGGCTTCGGCTGTTTTTTTTATGCGTTTTTATCAGGCTTTCTATTTTGAACTGTTTTCTAGATAAATCGTGGCCTAACCTCTGCTTGGAGAGTACAGTTCAGTACAAACCTCAAACAGTGTTTGGGTGCTAAATGATTGTACACGCCACTTGTTGGGCATGGGTTAGACTTTAACCCCCACTGCACACGTGTAAACAATACTACATTTGCCACGATAACGCTTTGAGTGGCCTGATATCAGTCCATTACCTACAGAAAGCGAGAAAACAATGTTTCAGACTTTTCACAAGGATTTTTATTCAGGAAGCCTTGACACTGTTTTCGAATTTCGTTCTGCAAAAAAATACGACTTGTGTCACATCTTGAAGTTATGCTCGCATTAGACTAAGACAAAACAACATGACACGCAATGGCAAGCGAAAACAGTACGCCATGCATTTACATAAGCTATCGCAATGAGGGCAAATGCCTCGTACCGTTGTTTGTGTACAACTGTAAGATAGTTCCATCTGGTGAACTCGGATTTCCGAAGTAAAAATCCGATCATAACTTGTATCCTATCCTAGTAACCGCCCTTACAACCAACCAGCTATCAAACCAACATCACCTAAATCATAACAATCTCTGTAGAGGGAAAGGTTAACAAACGTAAGTAAGTAAATACTGACCCCATACAAACATTTGCACATTGTCGATGCCATTAGGTACAGAGGTGAACAGTACAAGGTAAGAGAGGTCAGTTTGATTCCTTTTGTCTCTATCTAAGCCTTCTACCAATACAAATTGAAGTAAAAAATCTTACCAAGGCATATATATCATAGTACAGTTTGCCCAGGTTATTAAGACCCCACCGGGCATTTTACTAACCGGATAAATTTCTTCTGACAGCTACTAATGTATAGCCATTTGGATCAGTGGCTACGAAAAGTGTATGCTATTTCTTGTATGTTGGACAGTTATTTTGCAAAACGTTACTTGGCAATAGGGAATGTGTAACAATTTAGCGTTTGAAAAATTTTGAATTTTTTTTACAATATTCCGCGATACCCATTTCGTTCATGATAATTCATGATGTTTGGTTACATTTTGCAGGGCTTCAGGACCCTATGTGACGCCGACCAATCAATCAATAGTTGCTAGATGAGGTACTGCGCATGTGTGGAGTTAGGGTTATGACTAGAATTAGGGTTAGGATTAGGATTAGGACTGGGATTGGGTGAGTTAGAGATAATAAAGATATCCTGTGAGTTAGGGATAGAGAAAGGTAAGATTTCTGATTCAAAATTACCCTCCCCCTACGTGTGTGACACACTTCTCTCCTCTCAGGTATAC